>NC_056522.1:142148998-142207541 GCF_019175285.1 Sceloporus undulatus | reverse complement strand
AGGGTTGTTTATTCTCGCTGTCTTGAGTTTCTTGAAGCCAACTCCATCCTCGATCCCTTTCAGTCTGGTTTCCGCCCAAGGCATTCTACAGAGACAGCTCTCACTAAGATCTCCAATGACCTTTTACGGGTCAAGGCTAATGGCCTTTACTCTGTTCTCATCCTTCTTGATTTGTCTGCAGCCTTTGACACCGTTGATCACTGTCTTCTACAGTGCGCCCGCGCCATACGCGGGCGCACCATACGCGGACTTGAGCGTATGCGCTCAAGCCACAGCACGCGCGCGGGTCGGAAGGGGCGGCGCGTCCCATTCAATTGAATGAGCGTGCGCGCTTGTTGCGCCCTCTGCGCACCCACGCCACCGCACACGAGCCCCATTGTTTCCAGTGGGGCTTGAGCATAGGCAGAATTCGCCTTACGCGGAGGGATCCGGAACGGATCCCCCGCATAAGGCGAGGACGGACTGTAGTTGATATACTTTCTGACTTTGGGTTCTCAGACTCCTTTCTCGACTGGTTTAGATCTTATTTGCCAGACAGATCTTTTGCAGTGGTTGCAGGTGGTCAGACTTCATCTCCTGTTCCCTTATCTGTTGGAGTTTCCCAGGGCTCTGTTCTGGGTCCCCTTCTTTTTTTCTCTCTACACACTGTCCTTAGGTAAACTCATCAGCTCTTTTAATAATAATAATAACTTTATTATGGCCATTTGGCCAGCACACATCAGCTCTTTTGGTTTTTCCTACCATCTGTATGCCGATAACACCCAGTTGTATCTTTCCACCCCTGACCATTCTCCAAGGCTTGAACAGCAAGTTTCATCTTGTCTCACAGCTGTCTCGCAGTGGATGCGCCATCAGCGTTTGAAGCTCAACATGTCCAAGACGGAGCTTCTTGTCTTTCCTCCTAAGCCCACCCTTCAACACTCCTTTTCTGTCTCTGTGGACAACATTTCTATTCAACCAGTCCAGCAGTCTTGGTTTTATCTTTGACTCTTCTCTGTCATGTATCCATCAGATCCAGACCACAGCCAAGACTTGTAGATTCTTTCTATACAATATTGCCAAAATCCGACCATATCTCTCCGCCTCCACTGCCAAGATCCTGGTCCATGCCCTGGTGGTCTCACGACTTGATTACTGTAATGTCCTCCTGGCTGGGCTTCCTCTTTCTCACCTCCATCCTTTAATTTCTGTCCAGCATTCAGCTGCACGCATTATCACATCCTCCCACCGCTCTGACCACATCTCTTCTGTGTTGGCATCCCTTCACTGGCTCCTCCTCCCTTTCCGCATTCAGTATAAGCTCCTGCTGTCGACATTTAAAGCCCTCCATGGACTGGCCCCTACTTACTTATCAGACCTTCTTTCTCCTCACCTTCCCACTCGGGCCCTCCGTTCTGGTAGTCAAGGTCTGCTGTCTCAGCCCAGGATTTCCTCTGCCTCATCTCGGATTCGCCCCTTTTCACTCGCTGCCCCTCACGCCTGGAACCTTCTTCCCCCGCGAGCAAGAGCCATCACTTCTTTAACCAGCTTCAAAACGGAGTTGAAGACCATCCTGTTCAGGGAAGCGTTCCCAGGCATTGCATAATTGTCACTTGCTATTTGATGTTCTTTTGTTGATCACCACTCCCTTCTCCTTTTGTGTCGTGTCTTGTTAGATTGTAAGCCTGAGGGCAGGGAACCGTCCAATTAAAAAGACTGTATGTACAGCGCTGCGTAAATTTACAGCGCTTTATAAATAAAGGTTAATAATAATAATAACAATAACAACAACAACAACAACAACAACAAGAAGCCTCTAGAGACTTGGGAGGCTGCATTTTTGGGCCTGGTGGGCCACACACACTTTACCCATCCCTGCTTTAGCTGAATGAACATGGATTAAAGGGGCAAGTCCAACTGCCACCTGCATGAAGAATTCAGGCATGTACACAAATACAGTGGATCCTTGTTGTACGCTGGGGTTTGGTTCCAAGATCCCCCTTGTATAACAAAATCCGGGGCCGACTGTATATAGAGACACATGTATGCGGGCATACACACAAAAATATACACACAAAGAAAACCAGACACATATCATGCTAAACACAAACCAGGGTGCTTAAAGAGCAAACAGCTCTACCTAACTCAGTAGATGTTTGTTAAAGTAATACTGAACTGATGATTCAACTAAATCTTTGGAAGTCACAAGGCATTCTGACTTGAAAGTACAATCCTTCCCAACCCAAATATTTCAGCCAGATCCAGGAAACAAGCAAAACCCATTTAGAAAATTTCAAAATAGGCAAAAACACAGCTATATTACATTTTTGGGATATGGAAGAATGAGAGGCTAACACTACTCAAATGGGTATTCAAATTATTTAAGCCATACCAAGCAGAATTAGTAGTGTAGAGAGCAATAGCACTTCCAGAAATGCTGTCCTAACCAGTGTTCATCTTAGGACTTATGAACTCCCAGTTTCTGCTTGAGTTGTTTGCAAGGTGTAAATATTTGCATATCATTTTTTAAGGTGGTAGCTATTATGAAATATGAAATCTTTGTTACCACACCCTAATAGTTCTAATATATCATAATGCTACTTGAGAAGCCTATAAAGACAGAATCATTTTCAGTTTATGAAATGAATAACTAGAAGGCCAAGAGAGCTATTATTAATACATGTTAGCTACTTTCCTTTCCTTTATACTTACACTAAATAATAAAGTTATGGAGCAACCTTTAGACTGCCACATTTCACTAATAGAGCTGACCTGATAAGAAACCTATTACTTGCATCAGTTGAAATGGGCTGGCATCCACAAAAGCTTATGCCAAAAGAAATTTGTTAGTCCTCATGATGCCTCGGAACTCTTTGTTGTTGTTTCTAATGCAACAGATTAACACAGCTGTCTTCAGAAATGTAATACTACAATCCTCAATATGTGAGACCAGTCTCACTGAAAAAGAAAGACAAATGAATGAGCTTGGCTATTACAATATTTTGTGTTTCTACATCAAAGGTCTACTTAAGACGGAAAGTTGCCTTAAGTCCTATACAAGGAGAAAGGTGAGATATGAATTACAGTAACTAATTAATTATTTAGATGGGAAAGACATATAGCAGGGAGGGAACACATGTGGCCTCCAGATTTTGTTGGGCTGCAACCCTCAACAGTCCAAGCCAGGATAGCCAGCAGTGAGGATCATGAGAGCCACAGTTATTACTTATATTTTGTATTTTTATTTCATGTTGCAATACTGTTAATTGTTTTATTATTGTTTCTGTTGTAATCCACCTTGATTCCTCCAGGAAAAGGCGGAATATAAATACATTATTTAAAAAAAACAGTCTAGGAGTATCTGGAGGAATATGTGTGTCCCCCACTCCTTGCTTGAAACAATGGAGACAAATAAGCAGTACAGCAAATGGCAGGGACCTGGAACACTAACTTCACAAAGCCTCATATAAACACATTATTTTCTCCTCTGCAGCAAAATAACCAGAATACTCACACAGAGCAACAGGTTGGCAGTTTGACAATTTCACCATAAGCAGGAGATACACAATATTTCATAATAGCAAGTAAATACCCTTTCAAGATTTTCAGAAGCCCAAACAGAGTGATTCTGGCTAGGTTATCTCCCATACATAAATAAGCGTGAAGAGAAGGGATGGGTCAGTTGTAAATTCTGACCGAGACTACTAGATTTACCAAATGTGGGTGCTCAGGAGACCTTTAGGCTAGACAAGCACTTTTGAGCTCAAAGCATAAAGGAAAACTATGACATGAAGCAAAAGTATGCATCTTTAATCATGGAGGGATTTAGCATGGTGAAGGACAAGGTTGCATCAGAGATGCTGAGGCGCAGCCAAGACTCTAAAGAGCAGCTTCTATTTCCACTTAATTAGGGATTACCAAGAGCCTTTTTGCACTTGCATGTACAATTCCTGCTATGGCCATTGCTGCTGTAAGTAGCAGCAGCTAGCTGCCAAGATCAAGAAAGAAACCAGACTTATTCCAAGAGGAGGTGTGGCAAACGTCCCCAGCCAGCCTGGCTGTGTTTGAAACTGAAATCTGATCTCAGTATGACACACTGAATGTGCAGGCTTAGGATATACATTTAGAGGAGCAGCTAATAGTATAGTTGTGTTTTGTTTTCTTTACTCAAAATTAATCTTAGGGAAATCAATCCAAACTGTCTCTCTAGGAAGGATGCCCACTTATGAACCAAATGATCTAGAACCAGTCTGAAGGCTCTATATCTGCCACTAATTTCAACAATCACCTTTTCCTTTTGACAATGTAAACTGAAGTCATAAGAGGCCCAATCTGGATCAGGCATAAAGCAGAGGTCAAAAAGTGAATGTCCTCCAACCCTACACACCCCACATTAGGGTTCTGATCCAAAACAGGGTTCCCTGCAGTTACTTTTGAGTAAGTAAAAGACAGTAGTGCTAGTCACATCTTCAAATTAACCTTTAGGCTAATTCCATCATGGATAGGAACATATACAATGGGCCCCCCACATTTGCTAGGATTAGGGACTCAAGACCCCTGTGAAAGTAGGGAAACTGCAAAGTAAAAAAGCACTATTTTTTTAACCTAAGGGAATACCTCTCTAGGAAACTCTAAATCCTCCAGTGCACTGGAAGTTGATCACAGAATAGTGCTGGAGGACCTACAAATGCCTAGAGAAGTGTTTTCCCTAGGAATCTCTAGGTCCTCCATTGCAACTCTATGGTCAACTTCTGGCAGAGCTGTGCTAGAGGACCTAGAGATTCCTAGAGAGAACATACAGTGTGCCCTTGTTTTATGTGGGGGATCCATTCCAGACCCCCCCCCCACGTAAAACAAAAAAAGTGTATGCTCGAGCCCCATTACAAGTAATGAGGCTCGTGCTCACGGCGGTGTGCAGAGCCCATGACACGGCGCTGGAAGAAGCAGCACTGCTTTCAGCATATGCTGATAACAGCGTATAATGCTCCTGCATATGATGCGGGCGCATTGTATTAATCGAATCCTCAAATAATCAAATCCGCGAAAGTCAAAACCACAAATGTGGAAGGCTGACTGTATCTCCTACAGCATGACAACTTAAAGCCTGTATAAGCTAATAAGGACAACAACATATATTAAAACTAGTATTTTCAACTACCCTGTAAAGCAAGTCAGAATTATTACCCTTCATATTTTGTAAGGCAGGAGTGAGCAAGTGTGACCCTCCAGATACTGTTAGACTGCAAACTACAGCATTTTTCACCACTGCCTGTATGCGAGGAGAAAGTTCTAGTCCAATATCACCTGAAGACCCACAGTTCGCCACCCCTGGTGTAAGGCCACCTGGTGATTTCATGGCAAATAAAACATGTGAAATAAGAGAAAATCTGAAACCTCTAAAGTACTATTTCCTAGCCTTTTTCTTCGTCTCCACGCCCCAGCAGTATATATACATTTCCTCCCAGGTTTGCCATATTGAGGGGGCATATAAGTTACTCCTTTCAATCTATCTTTAAGCCTTGAACACTCTTCTGACTAAGTAATAGGCTTCAATACAACATTGAGGTCCTATGCAAACTCCTTTTCTCAAGGTCTTCCTCCACAGAGATATTGAAAATACACTGAAAGGTTTCTGCACAACAAATTTGATATGGACAGTACTTTGCTATGCTGCATCAGCATCAGCATCATCAATTTCTTACCCACCTTCTTCCTATGGATCAAGGTGAGGAATAACAGTTTAAAATACAACAGATGGGCACATAACATTAGTTAATACTGTATTCACCTCCATGGATATCTAGCTTCTTCAGTCAGAGAATGCTTCACCAGCACACTTTGCCATCCACTGATACTACACAGCATCCTGGTATTACAAAAGACCAAAACAATTATGGACTCCTCTTCAACTATATGCTTCACAACAGCAACTAAAAGACCAGATTTCTGTTACACAGATCTGCCCGCAATTGTGCCACCCTAGGAAGACATCTCATGAAACTTCTCCATGATAGGATCTCAAACTCAGTAGCTCCTATTCCATATGACATGTATATGAGGCAGACCCCACATACCACAGTGGCAGTCAGCTAATACAGAAGTGTCAGTTTCAATGTGCCTCCAATGCAATCCACATAATGACTAGACTAGCCATAAGAGCCTATTCAAATACTCTGGAAGGAGATGATACCGCCAGCAATAGCCACATGTGAAACTAACATGTACTATAGAGGGAAGCCTATTGTGATAGTCTAGACCAGTTGTTCCCAGCCTTTAGTCCTACAGATGGTTTGGTCTTCGGCTCCCATAATTCTTGACAGTTGGCCAAGTTGGCTGATGCCTCTGGGAACTGAAGTCCCAAACAAATGGGAACCACTGGTCTATATCTGCATTTTTAAGTTGGGAATACAGACATGTAATCCTCTACATTTCAAGGCTGGGGGTGACACCCTAGGAGTGAGAAAGTGCACAGAATTATGATTGGCAGAAGAGATCTGTATTGAAACAGTTATGCTTTCCACATCTTGAACTACAATGTAAAAGTCCAATTAAGAAAGTTCTGCACATACAAGCTTACCATTTCGGGACAAATCAAGCTCTACCAGCTGCATGAAGTTTGCTATCTCTGGAGGAAGTCGCTGAATTTCATTATCACTAAGCCCAAGTTTTCGTAACTTTACAAGCTGAAAGAAAGGCTGAAAGAGAAAACAAGTGTCTGTTAGTACATAAAACCAATTACAGATAGGTCCTTTAAAAAACCCACTAAAGCTATAGTAGAAAAAAAAAGAGCCTAAAGCCATAGTAAAACTGAAGTGTCATAAGCTAGTAAACATTAAGCATTACTCTGTTAAGTGAGGCTGTCACAGTCAGCCCATGTTTCCATTTGACCAGTAGAAGGCAAATCAACAATATAATCAATACAGGGATAAAGCAATAGATGCTATTTTTGTACCATTGCTCCCATGATCTTTCACAGGCTTACACTCATCAGGTCAAGCTGATTAGGCCATGATTCCCACAGGCAAATGGATGAACATCATCATCATTTCTACACTTGCATGCCCTAGGAATGCTCACAAATATATGTATATTAAACATGTGTGAGGCATAACAGTGCTGAACATTTAGCTTGGACAGGGCCACTAGGTAAATTTAGCAATATCTCCCCTACTCATATTCCAGATTTGTAGGCAGCAATCCTCAACAACAACAACAACAACAATTTTATATCCCTCTTTTTCCCAAAAAATGGGATTTAAAGTGGCTTACAATTTAAAAGAATACAGTTAAAAACATACAAAAGTGAAGCATTAGAATTGAATTAAACTGTTACAATATTAAAATGCATCACTCATCAAAAGAGCAAAATGCAATTAAAAAAGATAAAAGCACTTAAAAGCAGTACACTTAAAGTAGTGCAGCACCCCCAGTCCATTCTTTAAAGACCTCCTGCTTTAAAAGTCTGTCTGAATAAAAATGTCTTAGCCTCCCAATGGAATGACAACAAGGACTGGCCTCCCTGGGAAGGGACTTCCAGGTTTAGAGGCAGCCACCAATAAAGCCCTCTCTCATGTCTCACCAACTGTGCTTGTGATGGTGGTAGGAGTGATAGATGGGCCTCTCCTGAAGATCTCAGAACCTGGACCTATTCATACCTGGAGCTATATGGTCTGCCAAATAGCCTTTACCTGAGCTATATAGGGCTTTATAGGTCATAACCAGCACTTTGAATTGTGTCCGGAAACCAGCCATTGGAGCTGTTTCAACAGGGGTGTTATGTGGTCTCTGTAACCCACTCCTGTTAAAAGGCTGGCTGCAGCTCCAAATACTCTTCAAAGGCAGCCTCAAATAGAGCATGTTACAGTAGTCCAAACAGAATGTAACTGGCCAGATCCAGCATCTCAAGGAACGGGCACAGTTGGTGTACAAGCTTTAGATGTGTAAAAGTATTCCTGATTATTGCAGAAACCTGGGCCTCCAGGTACAAAGCTGAGTGCAGGAGTACACCCAAACTGTAAGCCTGTGTCTTTTGGGGAGTGCAACCTGATCTAACACAGGCTGAATTCCTATTCCTTGATCTGCCTTCCAACTAACCAGGGGCACCTCTGTCTTGTCTGGATTAAATTTCAGTTTTTTGCCCTTATCCATACTGATAACAGACACTGATTTACGATGAAGGTAAAGGTAAAGGTTTCCACTTTGACAAGGCAGTCAATTTATGTCTGACTGTAGGGGGCAGTGCTCATCTCCATTACTAAACCAAAAAGCCAGCATTGTCAAAGACGACTCTGTGATCATGTGGCTAGCAAGACTACATAGAACACTGTTACCTTCCCAACAAAGTAGTACCTATTTATCTACTTGCACTTTTACATGCTTTTGAACTGCTAGGTTGGCAGAAGCTGAGACTATTGGCAGGAGCTCACTCCGTCATGTGTCGCTTGGACCTCAAACTGCCAACTTGCTGATCTTGCAATCATCAGAGCCAGCTTAACCACTGAACCACCACGTCCCCTTAGAACCAAGACTGAGGTGAAGATGAGTAGCAGAGTTAGATATCATCCACATATTAATGGCATCACACCTTAAAACTCCCCCCAAAAAACAAAACAAAAAAAATCTCCCAGCAATTTCATGTATATGTTGAATAGGAGAGCAGACAAAGCAGAACCCTGAGGGACCCCATAGGCCAATGGCCAGGGGGTCGAGCAGAAATCCCCTTAGGATTTGTGCCCCCCAAGGAAAAAAACAGAGTCACTATAAAACAGTACCTCCAAGCTCCATCCCAGAGAGGTGGCCCAGAAGGATACCATGGTCGATAGCATTGAAAGCCACTGAGAGGTCCAGCAGAACTAACAGGGACACATTCTCCCTGCCCAGTTTCCCACATAGGTCATCCACCAAGACAACTAAGGCTGTTTCTGTTCCATAGCCAGGCCTGAAAGCAGACTGAAATTGACATAAATAACTAATTTAATCCAGAAACAATATATCTGTTGTTAGGAAACATGGGGGTTGTTGTCTCATGTTCTGCTAGTAGGCTTCCCCCAGGCAACTCGTCTGCCATTGTGGGATAAGAATGATAGACTTGACAGGCATGTGGTCTAGGCTGAGGACATTCTTATGACTCCACACTCAAAGTTTTTCTAGTAACTTACCATGAAGATCTACCAGATCCTTTTGAGTGTTCTCTGCCAGAAAAACCTGAGATATTTATTCTCATCTTCTAAACCATGTTGACTCAGTGCAAAGAGCTGATAATCCTTTTTTTTGCTTCCCCTCCCCCTTGATATTTTTTATCACTCCTACACTAAATATTGCTGGATTTCTCAAAAACACACTTTGGAACCAAACTTAGAAAAGACTAATCAAAAACAATGAAGCCTAATGTAGCTAAGAGATAAATCTCAATGATTTCAACTATACCTAGATCCAACCCACTATCTTTATTAATAACATTTTTGGCATTCCAGAGCATCTAAAATAAGAGTTTTAAAGAAAATATAATAATTTTCATTTCCAAAATGTATACATAAGACTAAGAACACACCACAATTCCTGCCATATTAAATCAAGACGTTCACCCACTTCAGCATGCAACCACAGTGGCCAACAATTCTCATGTAGGGCAATAAAGCATTATCTCCGATTTCAAATATCTCCTACAAACCTTATACTGTCAATTCCTTCCCCAGCAGCCTGCCAGAACCAAATACTGTAATCCAAATGTTTTGGATGATATTAACAGACCCTGCCTCTAAAACTGCCTGTGGAAAGGTTCTCTGTGCCATGGCAATGCTACACATAGAATATCCCATGTGAAGGGGATCCCAAGTGATCTAGAGCCCCAAACACAGATAGAAAGCTTATGTACACAGAGCCCTGTTTATATATATGGTACACAAGTGGAGATGGGGCCAGTGGGCACAGTCTCATCACCCTCTTCCCACTGCCTTTATGTGTTCTATCAATACATCTCAGAAGAAAAGAGAGAACTTCATTCTCTGAAGCACAACAGCAGCCTTCATTATGCTGATGTGCTCCAGGATGACTCTTTTGGTCAGAATCAGTATTTCTGTAAACTTAGTTGTTCTTAACACTATAAAGCAGTGCTTCGTCTTCATAATCTACATATTTAAATAAATTGCACACTTTCCCCCTAACTGAATATTAAACATTGTGCAGCAGTAGCATACCTTGCTCACATAAACCTTAGCATGTTCAAATTACTTGGGTCTGAATTTTGTAACAAGGGCATACTGGATAGCTTCCTAGTATTCAGTATTGTTCAGAGGTTGGAAGTAGTTACAGAAAACCAATTACTCGTAAAGAATTTCTTTCCCCAACAATTAAGGCATAACTATAGCAGATTATGACTAACAGATTATTATTGAAATAATAAAGGATAACTTCACCTGTTTTGCAATGTAACTGCAACTTTCAGTTACTTTTATAGTTAAATGAAAGAGGAGGAATATCAAGTGTTTCAAATGCTGACAGGTAGTGTGTTATGGGGACTGAGGCTGTGATAAGAAAGTATGTTCTGCATTCCCAGGTGCTTTTTGTTAAAATAATTATTTTAGTTACTTTTTTAAAAAAAACTGGATGGTTCCTTATACATTTAGATTTGCAATCACAAATTTATTCCCTCCATTGAAATGAATGTGAAACTCATTCTTAGTGAATATGTACACGTGACACCCGCCAGAAGAATTCCAGGAACAGGAAGGGAAAGAGATAATTTTCCTATCAAAAGTAATGGAAGAAAAAAAGAAAACAAGAACTAGGACCTGCTGGTGCCAGACACTGCCCATTTTAAGATTCAGATCTGGCATGCAATGAAATGTTTGCTTATCATTCTCTAGTGATTAATACTGTGTGCTGACCCCAAGGTGCCTGTAGTGTTTGGCAAAATAATTAATATTTGCAGAAGCCAAAAGCAGGTTTTGTAAACAACCGGAACAAAGAACGAGCTAAGAAGATCAGCCACCAATGACAGTGTTGAAAATATACTGTCTTAAACTGGTGTAGATTTGCTGGGGTTATTTTGATTGAAATTCTTTAAAATTATATAATAACCCCAACATATATATATCTTCTGTACCCAAGATTTTCACAATTTATAAGTCCATGAACTTCCCGGGGGGGGGGGGGGAGAATGTCATAGATGGAAAAGAGATTCCACCTCAACATTAGGAGGAACTTCCTGACAGTAAGTTCGACAGTGGAACACACTCACTTGGAATGTAATGGAGTCTCCTTCCCTGGAGGTCTTTAAACAGAGGCTGGATGGCCATCTGTTGGAGATGCTTTGATTGAGAATTCCTGCATGGCTGAATGGGGTTGGACTGGAGGGCCCTTGTGGTCTCTTCCAACTCTATGATTCTATTATCATGATATATTTACTCTTCTTCTACACAGAGAGTTATAAATGACATGTTTTGTTAAGTGCTTTTCCCTAAGCCAGCCCAGTTTATCTGTCCTGGGTGCCTTGAGTCCACAGGATACCTATACATAAGTGTTACATTTCAGTAAGGAGCATATAAAGGGTATCTGCAAAGGATAAAATGTATGCAGGCTCAGTTCTTATAGTTGGTATTTGGACTTTATCTGTGAGGTGTCAATTGTGCAGTTCAAATCCAGATGAATAATAGGATGTGTGTGCATCCTAATCTTTACACTGTACATATCAGGCATCTCATGGTCTCTGAGATAATGCAGATGTGATTTCAGTCTGCCACTATATGTGTGATCTATGGGATATCATATAAAGGGGTTCACTGCCTCTGAGATTACAGAAAAAAATTCTTATCATGAGCCTTATGGGGTTTGGCTATTTTCGGAATGGAAAATGGCCAAATGGAAAACTGAAACTAATTTTTAGGGGGAAATAAAACCAGATCTTATGAACTGTTACATATATGGTGAGTACTGCAGTCATATAGAAAAGATCCAGTAAGCCACAAGAACCTTCCATTGGGACCTCTGTGCAGACACAAAAGTCACAGAGTTCATAATGACAAACCAAACTAATAGCAATAGCAAGAACACTTCTATACCACTTATCAGTGAACTAGCACTCTCTAAATGGTTTACAATTCATAAGCAAACTGCATCCAACAAACTGGGTACTCACTATATGAAACTATATATCTCCTCAATTCTAACAGCATTATTATACTGTACACCTGCCAATGTTGTTCTCCTGTCATAAGACTTATTTCTTCTCTTTATCTATAAGCTGACATTTTAAGATACTCAAAAGAACCCTTAAAAGGTGCTTACACGATCTCCAACCCCTTATTAATTTAGCAATGCTGTATTAAGTAACATCACAAGTTTTATTTCTGAAGAGTAGGTATTTCAAGGGAGAAAGAGAATGTACATGTAAAGCTAAGGAACTTGAGTATAGTTACAAGTGAATATCTGTTTAACATTTTCATCAGCAACAAGAACAAGTTTTTTTACAGTTGCATCAGTTGTCAGACCACAAGAGAAGGCTGCAAACACACAAACCACTTATTAAGCACTCCTACAAAGTAGAAACAAAACACCACTTAAAGATGAGTAAAAAGAGCAAGCCTTTGACATTATACCAGGTAGGTCCAGGAAGCCATGCTGCAGATCACACCATTTTTATATCTACTCTCATATAAGAGATCCAGCAACAAACTGTGGCTTGTTATGTGAATAAGCAACCATATGCTTCCTGTTTTCATAACATGTTGCAAACCCTTGCCTGTCTAAACCCTGATTTCCTATCATGATTGCAGAGCAAGTCAGTGCAAACTAATCTTGGCTCAATAGAATGACAAACTAGGATCTGGTTCAAACAAGAATTTGAGGGTGAATCTTACATGCACGCTAAGCTCAATGTTCAAGGCAGTCCATACTTTGGGGTGTCATTATGTTGGACTATCCTTATGTTTGCACAGAGGTCAATATGATATCAAACAATTGTGTTTTTATTATTTCACCACACCTGCAAAAGCAGTGGGAATCCTGTGGCCTCCCAATCTTGTTAGACTGAAACTACCAGCCCTTCCCTGGGCTGCTGGGAGTGGCACCACAATATCACTTCGGTCCTATTCCCATCCCTGCCCTACAGGAACATAAACTATTTTGATCATGATAATTAAAGTGAATTACAATTAAAACATTAACTGTTTTCATTGTACAATTTCAAGTGTCCTGTTTTCTTTTCGTAATAAACCACAAAAACTCTTTTCCATTAACTATACTGTGAACTAACTAGTCTACTTGAACCATTTTAAGCATCCTGACACTGAGATACCATGACTCAGTGTCAGAATGCCAAAAAAGCCCACAGGTCAGGTAGACAATGCCCTTCACAATAAAGTTAGCATGGAAGATTTTTTAGGATTATGACATGAAGAAGAACTTTGGTGTAGTATAAACGTTTAACCACTACGATTTCTTACCATGATTTAGCTGTGACTTTTGCCTACCTTATCTCCCAAGGAAAGAAAAACCATGGAGAGAATGCCCAAGAGGAAGTTACCGACCCATGAAGCCCAGAAAAGAAGTTATTCCTTTGAACAAAAATTAAAATTGGATTTGCAGAGATAGCCCAGTTTGAAACCTGAGACATGGGCATGGGTTTAAAAAAATGGGAAAGTACTGCTCTAAACTTGAAAAACTGTAAAATTATAATCTGCTAGCTTTTGAGCCTAAAAAGGTGTTGAAAAAATTCCTCACCTAATCTGCATTTTCAGCTATTATTCTATAGTTTCTGAATTTTCTAGCAAAGCTAAAACAGCATTTGGCACACAAAGCGCAGTTGTCAATGCAGCTAAAGTTAAACAATAAACACTGCAGGCTGTTTCACACATGACATTTTTCAACATGAGAGGGAAATATACATGGAGTGTAGACTCCAGTGCATAAAATCTACCTTGCATGGGCTGTATGCCTTCAAGTTGTTTCTGACTTATGACAACCGTAAGGGATTTTCTTGGCAAGATTTGTTCAAAGGTTTGCCATTGCCTTCCCCTGAGGCTGACAGCATCCAAGGTCACCCAGTTGGTTTCATAGCTGAGTGAGAATTGAGCCCTAATCTCCAGAGTTGTAGTCCAATGTTCAAACCACTATCCTACGCTGGCTCCTTACTGTGTTATGACATAATATAATAGAGAGCATGAGGATAAGGCTGATTATCTAGGGCTAAGGCAGGTTCCAGTTCCAATGGAGAAGAAGTCTCCCCCAACACATTAATAACTTCCTGCCTTCTTTGGCAGGTAAGACATTGACAGTGGTTTCCCATCTTATGAAAAGAAACAGCAGCAGTAGCAAAAGCCAGCCTTCCAGGCAATGGGGCAGGATTTGAGAGATATCTCTTGTGGATCACCACATTTTAGCACAAATATCTACAGAGGGACAGCTCTTCACAGCACCATTATTTTCCTGCCCAAGTGATCATGGGATGGTCTGTCATCCTAATGCTTTCTAGGTTCTTGCTGCACATGCATCACCCCAAAGAGACCTCAGATGATCCAGCACCCAGGCTTCCAGCAACTATCTACAAAACAGGCGTGCATGGTTTTTCCACCCAGTGGCCCTAACTCCAGCCCTATCAAGTTTTAAAAACTATTTACCAATGGTGTTTCATTCTCACCATCACTCCCAATACATACTGTGTGTGTGTGTGTGTACACTGCTTCACAGGACTCCTAGATCTAGGATCATGTCCACTTGCCTCCAGAATCCCCTCCTGATCTCCATCATCCACAAGACAATAGACATGGCAGCCTCAAACAATATACCCTTAAAATGTTTCCTAGTGCCAACCCAGATTTTTGCTGAGCTTTGGCACTCAGTGTATGACCCTTCATTGCATGAGAACATACACCTGTGTGTGGGTGGAGCTATGTATTTATTTATTTATTTAGTAATTGTCACTTAGGACTTTTTAAATGTCCTTATACCCAAAGGTCTGTAGGCAACGGATGCATCACATAAGTGTTGCTGTACTACTAGAATCTTTCCTTGTGTGTGTATCTGTCCTCAAGTCGCCTGTCAACCTGTGGTGCCCCCATGAACTTCATTCATCTTAGCTTTCAAGATCAGATAGTATCTGGTGCCATTAAGGTATTTAAACTTTCTCTAAGGACACAGTGAATACCAAATAAAGAGAACAGATATTTCTACTATGTATCAACTAATTACATGTTAGAAGGCACAGTAAATATCTGTAGATATATTGGCCTAAACCAGGAGTGGACAAATTTAGCCAAGGGACCATCTGCACCCATCTAAAGGATGGTTTGTGACCCTTAACATCTCCAGAGTGCTCAGACTTGCATCTTCTGGGGAAAAGTGGGTATGAACTGCTGCTCTTGGAAGCCTCTGTGTGAAACTATTTAGTTTTTGAACTAGTTAAAAGGCCTCCAACTGTTTAACATAAAGAGTACTAATTTTTGAGAATCAGAAGTGGACTTCCAGCCACTTAAGGGAAGGAGGTTATTTTATATTTTGGTAATCCATGCAGTCCCCAGAAGGTCCCAGGGGATAAAAGTGGCCCCCAGACTGCCACAGTTGCCCACCCATGGCCTAAACCCAATTGGTAGCCCCAGATACAGCAGACTCATTGAATTTCTATTGCTAATTCAACCCAAACACTTTATCACACAAACCTCAGCCTCAAAAACCATTATATTATTATTATTATTATTATTATTATTATTATTATTATTATTATCATTATCATTTCCTACCCGCCTCTTCCCATGGACCAAGGTAGGGAACAACAACAATGAAGAGAAAACACAATCATTTAAAAGACATCAGTTAAAGTACACATCTATTTCAAACAACATACACAGATATTAAAATCCATCATTCAAAATTAATCATTTAAAATAACAACAATGGCCTGTTTCTACTTGTTAATCCCAACCAGAGTAGACCACTGGTTCAACTGAACTTGCACCGTGCTGATCTACAATTGGGGAGAGCCGGTGTAGTGGCAAGTAAAAACTAAACAAAACAAAACCAAAAACAGGACTATTTCCTCTCCTTTTAAAGAAGCTAGGGTAGTAGATTAAGAGTTATGGTGCAGCAAGAGCCAAGCCACACCAATAATAAGGAAAAATACCTTTCTGTCACACCTAGGCAATAAAATCAACGAGTTTTCTTTATGACACAAAACTGGATATGTCATCTACTTTTTAAGTCACCTCAGTTTTAATGAGAGCACGAACACTAACTCAACAATTGAGTACAGCACACACACAAAAGCAGCTCTGACACCTCCAACCCACAAGTTTGTTTTGGACATCAATCAACCTGAAAGACTAGTCATAGAGGAACAGGAACTGCCCTTTGTTCTGCTTGCTTAACACAAGTGGAACAAAAACCTTCATGATACATCCAAGCACAAGGCTGAGGAAAGGAAGTTTCTGCTTCTTAGGAGCTAGCCTGTACAGGACAGAAAATGCTCCAAATTCCTAAGACACCAGCAGCAATTTTCTAGGCGCCTAGAATTTTTCCATCCATGTGCTAGTATGCAACACAATCCTGCTGCTGTGCACACCGTGAAGAGTTCACAGGGTCACAGCACTCGCTTTTAATACACACGCAGTAACAAAAGGACTGTTAATCAGGGTGACAAAAGTCTCAACATTTTCCACTCATTCAAAGAGCATTAAGAATGGAGTAGAGATCCTGATCCACAACACGACAACATTCCAGGTTAATCTTTGCAGAGCCCCCCTCCTCTTTTTTATTAAAGGTTTGGATTGACCGAAGATTGTGAGAACAATCCCTGGGCCTATTTAGGAAGGAATCCATGTTCTTATCACCTTTTCAGATCATGCTGATGGAAACAGTTAGCTAATGCTGACTAAGAACTACCCAGGTCTACACACATTTACCACCACAAATGGCCACAGCTTTCACAATGCTCCAAATAGCAGCTGTTCCTCTGACCACAGTATTGCTTGGAATTGTATTATGTTTAAAAAATAGAAATAAAAATTAGAATGTATGTTTTTAATATGGTTTAATTTGGCTCCACTTTGAATAGCAATCGTTTTAACGTGTAAGCCACAAAGTCCTGGGTTTTGGGGAAAGATGGGATATACATAAAGATGATGACAAAGACAATAACAAATAAATAAATAGTATAGAGTAGTTGTTCATGTGCATAAGCAATACTCCCTAATCCACCCTTCCTTCAAATGTCTTATACAACTACAAATCCTGTCATCCCTGGTTGTTGCTTCTTGCTTTCTAGAGTGGTAGGGACATGCAAAAAAAATGACATCAAAAACATTAGCAGACTTTTAAAAGTTACCTTTTGAATGTATTCCATTAGGTAAATCATTACAACCCCCCCCCCCCCAATAATTTGTTACTGTCACAAGGTATTAGGTATGATTAATAACACAAGGTGTTGTTAGCTATGTTACCACACACTACAGCAGTTCTTTTCTGATTAGACATGATTGCAACTACTTCAAACTATTTCAGACTAACCAAAAATGCTTAACAGAACATGTAAAGCCACATCTCTGACCTTCTAAACTAAATAAAACAAATGTGACACTGTTCTGTATATTTTTAAAAGTTAAAAAAATTATAATAACAGTTTTAGTTCTGGTGAATGTACAGGTGACTTTATAACTAGATATTGATTCGTATTATTAGGTCTATTTGTGATTTTATATTCACTCCTTTTACAAATCAATAAAATATATCCATATTTACTATTTATTTGAAGTATTTCTGTATTACCTACCTGCCCCTAAGGGCAGTGCACAACAAATAAAAGCATTTAAAACAGCATGGTAAACAGATGTCTAAGCATAATGATTTGAAAAACATTAATTACAACTTTGAAACTACCACATTTGCTTAAGACTGTGTTAACAACCATTCATTGTTAAATCAATTTTATGAGTGATGTGTTGGGGATCTCTCCCCCCTCCCTCCCCCCGGAAAAAAAATATGTACTGGAAATGTTCATTTCCCATAGCCTTTCAAAAAAACTGAGTCACTTGTCCACAGGTCAAAGTACTGTACTTTAACTCTCATTATAAAAGGAACCATCCCCAGGAAAAAGGCAAGGAAATGATCTGCTTTGGAAGCACTGACCTCCCCTCAACTCTCTCATCCATCCAGCCTTTAGTGTGAGCACAAACAGTATGCCTGCTGGTATTTTGTAAGTTCTTTGGCATTGTTTTCCTTTCCTTCATCCTTTAAATCCTTTGTTATATGCCCCTAAGTGTTACTCTCTATTTATCCATGAGTCGTATCAAAATCCATAATTGTGCCCCCAAAACCTGCCCTTGACTTTTACATGAGGTCAACTTATAGTCAAGTATATATGGTAACTATTGCCTTTTGGTGGTGGTGATGAATCTTAAACTGATGCACTTGACATAAAGCATGAAATATTTCACCCATAAAAATGTGCTTTAAAAGTAATATTTAAAAGTAACTAGAAACCATTCCTCACTCCTACCACCTTCTATTTTTTCATTGTTCCCACTATGTTATACCTTTGCCACTTCCATACATACTTCATAATAACAAACTGCAGGTTACTTGTAATTCATCACTACTGCTTTTAAAGAAGGCTGCTCTGAAACAATACAGTTAAATCACACCAACAACATGGTAAGTTCCTCCCATTAGGAACTTACACATTCCATCATCAATGCCATATGGAATAGTTTCTTTTCAATTACACTGCATATAGACTGGTCTTTAATGAACTCACATCTGAATAATCATTCTAAATTTAGTCCACCAATTCATTTAAACCAGTCCCTTCCCACACAAGCCCCCCCCCCCAAAAAAAACAGAGTGTAATCTTGCCAACCATTAAGGGTGCATACCTACTGTTATATTACAATGCTGAATTTCTACATTAGCCACCACTCTGAATACAGTACAAGTGAAATGCTAGTTAACTGCAGCTTGACACAGAAATCAAGCAGATGAAGATTTTCCCCCCACTAAATAATGTACCCCCGTGACAAGAAAGGGTGCCTGTGCCACATCTGTTGTATGTTCAGCTGTTATTAATAACAGGCATAAAAGAGTGGTACTACCCTAGTTCAAGTCTGCCATACATCAATTGGTGGTGAATCAGTAACTCAGTTTAGACAACAGAAGTAGGGATTGTTGGTAGGTCATAAAGAAGAGCAAATTAAGAGCATTAAAATGACATAAGCCATTAAGTATCAAGAGCACTCATCTACAAAATGTAGGTGTGGCTCATGTACTGTATGTTAGCATAACAGAAACATTGAAAGGATAGACAAAAGGTCAACTGGGAACAGAGTGAAGCATCAGCGAATATGGGCACTTGCCTGACAATCTAGTATAAGTTGGCTAATACAGCTTTGGCAACTCTGTCCAGAAAAGTCTCATCCGTCCTCATCTGTCAATACACATTGGTACACACTAGTGAAACCATACAGTGAAATAAGGACTTTCTGACACAAAGAAGATCATTGCCATAAAGCAGAAGTTGGAAGCATGACTTTTTTGGACTACAAAAAACAACATTCCCAGCCACCATAATACTGGAGAATTCTGGAACTGTAGCCCCCAAAATAACCTTTCCAACCTCTGCTTCGAAGTTACTGATAGACAGGCTCTACTGATAGAGCCTAACACTGCATGGGCTCACTTCAGTAATGCACTGCACTGAGATGGTTGCTTTGTTTTATTTCCCTGTGGGCAGGGATTTACTCTCCCCCTTCGCCTGTCCATTTATATAGAATGAGCAGCAATAGCAGTAAAGATTAAAGAGCATCTGCTGCGAGACTCATGAGATCACAGCGGACAAGGGGGAAAGCTTTCACCTCCAGCTGCTGCAGAGGAAACCTATAATCATACATCATTACAGGATGCTACTGAATCTGTGGCCAGTTGAACTTGGAACAGGGATACAGTTCACAATAACCAGGGACAAGATGGATACTCAAGCTCAACAACGAAGGAGGAAGAGACATAGCTATGGCAGCTAATTTATCATAAATTAGGGGCCAGCGTTCTGCTTTTCGTTGATGCAAACTGTGAAGCCACTAAAAACCAACAGGAGAACTGTTAAGACAAAGAAGGACAGCATGGAACAACCTGTCCTTTCATCACCTGGAAATGAGATGAATACTACGAACGTGCACCAAGATCAAAGGCAAAATAAAACAAATTGCAGGTTACATGTACTTCATCGCTACTATATTGTTCCATTTTAAATTGCGTTTGGCCTTTTGAAAAATAATCATTCTGACATTTTTATTCTGAATCCAGGTCACTAACCACTGGATATATATTTTTAAGAAGACATGTTTCAAAATTGTACCTTTAGCTATCTGCCACCAAAATGTGCATTTCTAACTCTGTATACATACATTTAAACAGATGTGTCTTCCCAGAAATAGCAAGCATTCTCAAAAATAGGCAATAACTAGATTATAGATCTACATTAAACAGTTGCAGCTATGTCAACTGAAGGACTTCTTTCTGAATTACATTTCTTGCACTATAAAATGAATTGATTAAAATGAAGCAACTGAAGGTAGATACTGGACTAACCTAACCATGAACAAATGCCAATAAACTGTTAAAGTTAAAATGTTTAAATTGAAACAGTAATTGCTGTTCCAGTAAGAGGGTTAGAAAATACTAATACTATCCAGATTTTTAAAAATATATCAGAGAATCATAGAATCATAGAGTTGGAAGAGACCGCATGGGCCATCCAGTCCAACCCCATTATGCCATGCAGGAAATCCAAATCAAAGCATCCCCAACAGATAGCCATCCAGCCTCTGCTTAAAGACCTCCAGGGAAGGAGACTCCACTACACTCCGGAGGAGTTTGTTCCACTGTCGAACAGCCCTTACTGTCAGGAAGTTCCTCCTAATGTTCAGGTGGAATCTCTTTTCCTGGAGCTTGCATCCATTGTTCCGGGTCCTAGTCTCTGGAGCAGCAGAAAACAAGCTTGCTCCCTCCTCAATATGACATCCCTTCAAATATTTAAACAGGGCTATCATATCACCTCTTAACCTTCTTTTCTCCAGGCTAAACATCCCCAGCTCCCTGAGTCATTCCTCATAGGGCAAGGTTTCCAAACCTTTCACCATTTTAGTCGCCCTCCTTTGGACACGCTACAGTTTCTCAACATCCTTTTTAAATTGTGGTGCCCAGAACTGAACACATTATTCCAAGTGGGGCCTGACCAAAGCAGAATAGTGGCACTATTACTTCTTTGGATCTAGACACTATACTTTTATTGATGCAGCCTAAAACTGCATTGGCCTTTTTAGCTGCCGCATCGCACTGTTCACTCATGTTCAACTTGTGGTCTACTTGGACTCCCAGATCCCTTTCATATGTAGTCTCATTCAGCCAGGTGTCCCCCATCCTATATCTGGGCATTTTATTTATCTGCCCTAAGTGCAGTACCCTACTGCACTAATCAGTTTTAAAAACCAGGAATATATTTTTGAAGTCATTTGGTTTAAAGCATGATTCAATCCAACCTGGTTTGCACTGCCAACCCTGGTTAGTGCATCTTTCTTCCAAAGGTTTTCACACACAACTTACTCTTCTGGGTGAAACCAAACATGCATAGATTGCAAAAACAGGTTAAGAGGGATGGGCTTGGTACTCTTACTTACACACATTAAGCTCCATGGTTTTGCCACACATATATGAATGTGGACAGCCTATAAAGAACAGTGTCCCAAGCTGCAGATGTGACTCTTACAAAGGTTTCTTTTGTTACTGCAGTAGCAGAGGATATCATTTGAAATTATATCCCATACTATGGTGCTAACTACCTCTGTACTAAAAGGCAAACCTAAGTGGGAGAGGAAGACCTCAGCACAAGGACCACAGAAAAAATAATGACAGTGGATTTCCCATTAACTCCCATGCAAACTGGCTCTACTGGGTCATAGCTATGCACATATTTAGTTGTACCACTCACAGCTAATTATTACTCTTTAGATTCACAAGCCTTTCAATAGTAATCCTGTTTACATAGCCTATAAATTCTTTCTGCACTGTTCCACCCATTAAGCCAGTGGTAGGGAACCTTTGCCCCTTCAGAGTTTTGGCCTACATGTCCCATTTGCCATTTGAGATTTCTGAGAGCCCAAATCACAATATCTTGAATACCAAAGATTCCCCATCCGTGTGTTCAAGTCATACCTTCTGGTTTCATACTGTCTTCTATAACACGTGTTTCCTAAACAGATCAACTTTGCTTACAGAACAGGTCATATGCATCACTCCATAGCACAGTATGTACACAATATGTTTAAAAAGTATGTTTAAAAATGTACACAACGTGTAAAATATATTTTTTTAATTACACAATATGTAAAAAATGTTATAAAGCAATAAGTATCACCTTATTTTTACTACGGGAGTAGTGCAGTCCACAACATCAGATAGCTTAAGCAGAAATGTCCTACCAGAAGAAATGCATTTTCTATAGCAATAAATAATCTTTGTCATAATATATTACTGAAAACAATTGGGTGTAACTGGGTGCAGACCTGGGCCATGTTGATTTTAGAAGTCTGAGATCCAGTTTGCCATGTCAGATTTACAGAGAGAAGGCTGTCAAGACATTGTATTTTAATAATAGAGAAGAATGACAGGACCTGACAACTGAATTCAGAGTTTCGTCATATTTCTGAAGACCTGCATTTCTGTCTATCTAGGTTACAATCAAAGTTATATTAAATGGATTCATATTGCCTTGAATAATGCTAGGATCTATTACTTAATGACAAGTGATTGGAACAACAGTTAACCAGTGGTCTACACAATAATTACTTACTTCCATGTTAATACTCAGTATAAAAATTTAAAAACTCACAGAAAAAAATCCTGTAAACCAGTATAAATGCATCCTTTAATTAGCTGGTTAGCATCTCTAGCATAAATCTGTTTTTAAAGAAGTAATTGTTCAAGTTGTGTGTGTTTGTCTGTGTGTCCTCAAGCATACGCTCAAAGCTGCGTGGGAGCACACAGGGTGCAGCGTCCTATTCACATGAATGGGGCACGCTCCCATGGCTTGCCACCACTGCGCCGCCATAGACACGATCTCCATTTGTTTGAATGGGGCTTGAGCAACCGCATATTTTCTCTTATGCGGGGGGGGGGGGGTCTGGAATGGATCCCCCGCGTAAGAGAAGGGCGGACTGTATTTGTTGGCAATCTCCCATCGAAGTATTAACAAGTACTGACCCTGTTTAGCTTCCAAGATCAGATGAGGTGTCGTTAGACTGTACCTATTACCTTTTATTTGAGGATATGTGTTTTGGAATGCTGAAAGTTAGAAAAATGCCTTATAACATGAACATTAAAATAAAAACACAAGGAGATTAGAGATCTACCAATTCATATTTTTACAGAAAATTCAAGTAGAAAAACCACCACATCCCCATCAATTGTTACAGTCAAGTCATAACCATAACATCTCAAATGTAACTTGAAATACATAGCTGCCACTGACTTGTTTGGGATGCCTGGAAAGAATGCGCTCTACAAGCATATTTCATCTCCCTTTATATCTCACCACACGGAAAATGCTTGTTCTTCCATTTTTCCAAGCATACTTTCAGTAGAGAAATTGTCATATGACCAACCCAGGATCCACTGCAAATTATCCCATGCTTACTGTGGGAACGCAGCAGAACTCAACAACATCCTGCAAGAAGAACAGGAGCCAAAAGGTGACTAATCACCTGTGAAAACAACATTGGGATGACAACAAGGCCGGCACTCTTTCCATTGCACGGTATTTTCTTTTGTATCTCAGGGACAGCTGATAAAGTCAGTATCTCATAGAAATTATAAAGTGGCATCCAAACCCAGCAATGGCCTTCAGCAGTGGTTCCAAGCCCTCACTATTAGCCATGCTTTCTGGGGCTTCTGGGTGTTCAAACAACCTCTGGGAACCCAAAGTTAGGAAGGAAGGCTAAGAATGGTCTGAAGACACAGAACACAGCTCTATTCTGAAAGCTAAACCGGTCTGGTCAAATAAGCTGTTCAGTTGAAAGACCACTAGAAAAACATGTAGAAAAGGTGCTGAACTTCTTAAAGATAAAGGTAGCACACAAGCATACTGACTACAATTATTTAGTTTCACTTGCATAAAGTCTTACTCACAGTACAGTATCAGTTACATACCGCAGCAACTTGCAGCCTCACCAGGTCTTAAACCTGATGTTCCAGAGAATCTAGATATTTCAAAAGCCAAGGCTCAAACAACAAGCCATCCACTCCAGCAATAACGCTTGTTAGGCAAAATTGTTTTATTTCTCTTTTAAAGAAAACCACAAGCATAAAAACTAGGCTTTCATTATGTCCAAACACTCACCAAAATATACGGTAGTTCACACAAGCACACAATGGCACCTTCTTTCAGGACATGACTTGATGTTATTTAAAGATGGGCACTTTCTAATGCTCCGTGGCTACACTGAAAGGGAGGAAGGAGAAACCCACTTGCAGTTTCATTTTCTTCCCCATTTTCAAGTACATTGGGATGTTTACAAGCTTCTGTGCCCTATTTAAATGCAAAAGTGCTACTCTTTGAGGCAAACCCACTTTTCAAGTTTCAGAATATCCAGGGACCATGCTCCAAAGGCCTTGTAGGGCCTCATGCAGACCTGTGCCTACCTGGTTCAAAGCCTCATACCTCACACATAAATTAAGTATCTGGTTTAAATGTGATTTGGTTCATACAAAACCTTTGATGCGCTCCAAACTGACCTTGCCCACTGGGGGATCATGAAAGTTGTAGACATTTTCAGAGCACCTGGTTGGGAAAGATGGGAACCACTTCTGCTATGTATTTCCTAAACAGATCAAACTTTCTTGTAGAACAGGTATTCAAAGCTATCCATAACACTGATAGATATACAGTAGCACAGATGTATAATCAGTCTTTTCCTGCATAAAAACAATGTATTAAAGTATACATGACATTAGTATCTAGAACAACATGTTCTAGGATGTTATCACATGAGGCATAATTGGAAGTTTAAAGTGGGGCCAATGCAGAGTCATCCAGGGTTTAGGGACAAATTCACAGTTGCTTTTCACATGACGCAGCATGCAAGCAGAAGAGATTGCAGAGAGAATGTGAAGTCAATCAAGAAATAAGTAAATTCGCAAAACTACGGGATTTACGTTTCCATTTTGCATACGAATTGACTCCCTTCACTTAAATCCAGCCGTGTGGAAAGCAGGCCTCAGATGACTTTGTTTCCCAGGGTGCCTTGCTGTGCCAAAGAGGGAGAATGCTCTCGCCCCTTAAAGGGATATACACACACACTCCCCTCTTTAAGCTCCCTGGCTACTTTTTCTCCTCTAATAAAGGGCACAGCTGGTGGGAGAAGGCTTTTGGCATTCTTCCAGGACAGGAGGGAGAAATGGAGGACATGGCCTGGAAAAGGAGGAGTTCGGGGAAGATCAGCCCTCTGTGGAATCAAACAGCCCCCCCCTTTCTCTCTCTCTCTCTCTCTCTCTCTCTCTCTCTCTCTCTGTGTCTGTCTTTGTGGTTTTACAGAGTTTGCAAAGAGCAGCCTCATTCTGCCTCCCTCTCACACAGTTTCTGGAGCTTTTGGGACAAAGAGGATCCCCCCCCCCCGTAACATGTGTGTGTGTGTGCACTTGTGGAATAGACAGTTTTGAATAGGCGCAGAAAAGATATTTCTAAGCGAGCAATGGGGATTTGTCTCCTTTTGATACCCAAATTCGAATCTGACCTTAATTTATGTGCCTCTAACCCCTTGTTATGCTCTTGTGTGTGATAACCATTAGCAAATGGACTTGCTTTTCTGGGATGCCAGCACTTTAACCATTTTTGGGATGGACGCACATAGTTCCCCGTGTGATAATGTCCCTAGAGAGTTTACATCAGATGTGAGCAAATTCTGACCCATAGCTATATGCAGCCCCCAGGGTTTTTTGGTGGCCACCAGGTGAAAAAAAACCCTCAAAACATTTCCCACATGCTCCAATGCCCTCCAGGGGGGATGGGGTGGCAATTTGGTTGGGGTTTGTTGTTGTTGTTGTTTTGCTCCCCTGGGAGACTTTAGGCCCAGAAAGGGCCTTTTTTAAAAAACAGGGAGTAAACTAGGACTGCCTTCTGAGCCATCTCCTGTTTTCTAAAAAATTCTCTTCTAGGCCTAGTCACCCCTATGCACAGGGAAATGTTTAAAATGGCAAAAACTGACCTCCCCAGCATCAGGGGCATTAGATGACATCTGAGGGGACAAAACATTATTGGGATTTTTTTGCAGAGGTTATGGCAAGGGAGTTGCCCTCCAAGGGATCCTGGGAAGGCAATACAGCTCCCGTTTCCTGACAGGTGTCCACCTCTGGTTTATGTTGCCCCTTCTTCTTCTTCTTCTTCTTCTTCTTCTTCTTCTTCTTCTTCTTCCAATTAACCATTTAATTTTCCTCCTATCACATTTCTTCTGCCATTTCTTCTGCATTTATACAAGCCAACAGGAGTCTGATTATTTAGATAATCTTTAAAACATGTTCACACCTCCCACACAGTTCTTTATCAATTTATTAGATACTTCAGATCAGATTATTGCAGTAGATGATGAAAGAGTAGCTATGGGATGAACTGAAGAGCTGGTGATAAAATAATTGATCATAAGTCAACTGAGCCTATATACACACTACGCTTACATATGTGTCTTCCTACCAGTTTGAAGACTTCCAACAAATCCTGGGAATTGTAGTTCACTCAACATACTGAGAATTTCAGGTTTCAGATCCATACAAACGCCCTTACATCAATACCAAATGCTTGGCAAAGTTATTTACTACAACTCCCAGAATTCTTCAGCCACTATAATCCGTTACAGTCCAAAGGTAATTTTTCCAAGCCCTGGGTTGAATCAGTTTGCTCTAAGAAAAAATCAGGAATGAGAAAAAACAGGTTTCTCTTCTGAACTTTAAAAACAAGTAACTGAGATATAACCAGATATTAGATACAGGTAATGCTAAATACTCAATGAACTGCATTATTTCCCATCACAACAGAAAAGAGTGTTCATAGAGGAGATGAAAAGTAAATTTCAAAAAGGCAGAATGCAGCCAAATAAAAAAAGTAATCGTGCTGTGGCATTTCATCCCAATGTCTATAAATTGAAAGTTTGGGTGAATTTGGGCAAATATTCTTCAAACAGAATTGCACTATTTACTTGGGCAGCTGAGAAGTAAGAACCAATTAACTTAGGCATAGTGCTGAAAATTGATCTGGATTCAAAGAGGTCTTCCGCTCCTGGAAACACTTCCTGTAAAGTAATTTGCTTTGACAAATTATTTACCATTAAGCTCTGTAAAACGGAAATGATATATACCCAAAGGAACTCTTGAAAGGTCAGATAAAAGTGTAAGAAAGTATCAATTGTGTTAGTTGGATTCAGACAGTCTACCAAGTTATCCTTTGTAGTTAGCTAGAGTCAAGAACTCAAACCAGTGCCGCTTTTCCATATGCAACAGGCAAACTATGGTTTAAAACTGTTTTCTTCTACCTGCTCAGCATTTGGTTATACCTCCACGATCAAACAGCTTCTGGAGCGGAAGAGAGATAGTTTTGATTCTTTTCTCAGTTTGAGCTTCACAACAAAGGAATCTCCACACATGCACCAAGGCAGAAGGGCCACACATGCTAACCCCAATCCAAACATATATAAGGCTTCTACAAATAAAAGCTTCCACGTGTTCTGGAATCCTGTGGGATCCAGAAACCAATATGTGAAGGTGTGCCTTGTACAGGCTATGAAAGGCACATACTCTACTGCCCCTTTTATGCATGGGAGAGATGTCAGATTTATTAATTAATGCATTAAATTTATTAATGTATTATTTATACCCCACCCACTAGCTAAAGATCTCAGGGTGACATGCACCAAAATCAACCTGCCTAATTTAAAACAGCATAAACAAAAAAAATTATTTTAAAGGGCTAAAAAAAATGTAACAAACAATTTAACAAGTTCAAAAAAAGGCAGATTAAAACTGGTTAAATAGTATCGTATTATTTAAAACCATGCACACATGAGGGTTTGTGTAAAATCAATTATGCCCCAAACGTTTTAATGAACAGCCACATTTTCATTTGCTGTCAGAATGACAGCAGTGCTGGCGTCAATCATTCGTCAATCAGGCCTCCAAAGAGAAGGTATTCCATAACTGGAGTGTCACAGAGAGAAGGCCCTCTTCTGCCTCTTCTCACAGCTACAGCTGATCTCATTTCTTGGGCAGGTGTGGCTGGGTGGGTATGGAGAAGAGTAAAGTCCTAAGCATTTTTAAAGTCTTTAGATATCATTAACAACACTGTGAATTCAGACTGGAGGTGCACCCTTTTTGCAAAGAGTGTGGCAAGGGGTGTCGTCCTTCAAGGTCTCCTACGAAGCCAGTGCAATTCCTTTAAAATATGTTATATGGCATTTGTATATAATGTTCAAGTCAACAATTTAGCAGCTGCAATTTTCACCAGCTGCAGTTTCCAAACTGTCATCAAGGACAGCTCTACCTAGAGTACAAACTGGGAAGTTACCAGTGCATAGACTCCTTTTGCTACATTATCACAAACTATGGACTAGACACCCACTTTGAGCCACAGTCACTTATTTTGGGATGCTAGCCAGTTACAAACCATGATTGTCAATTTAGACATCACATCACAACCTTGTGCCGTATTTCACTGTCATGTCTGAAGTGTCTCTGTAAACAGATTATTATATATTTACAGTATGATTAGTAAGTAAGATCAAGGAAGAAAGTGCAAAAGCAGGCTAGACAACCTAGGCCCATTGCAGACAGGCACCCTAGGATGGACTCAGTCCGTGCTAGGGTTAGAAAGGGGCATCTCTTCCAGACGCCCCTAACCCTAGCATGGACTGAGTCCGTAACAAATGGCGGTGGCCGTTCCACACGGCTGCCACCATCTTGACGTAACGGATGCTCTGCGTCTGCACGTTGCGCCCTGGAAATGACGCCGTGAGTGTGCAACTAGCGCCTTGCAGTGTCTCTTCCGGGGAGCAAGAAGGAGCGCAATTTTCGCGTTCCTTCTTTGCAGCGTCTGGGAACTGCGCCATTTGGCTGCTGTGGTTCCCGGACGCTGCAACCGGCGGCGGTAGCAGACCGCCGCATTTCAGTGGTCTGTAACCCGCCCTAGACAATGAAGAAATACAAATAGTAAAAGAATTCCCATACTTGAGATCACTCTCTCTGGCTTTGCTTTGCGAACGAAGACTTCCTGACTTGAGATCAAACATTGATAGAAATGGGGACTGCAGCCAGGAAATCAGAAGATTAAGAATGGAGAGGACAGATATGAAAGAACTAGAACAGATCCTAAAATGCAAAGATATACAATGCAACACAAATGTTAGAATCAATCAAACCGTTGTATTCCCTATTACAATGTATGGATGTGAGAGCTGGATAGTTAAGAAACAAGATGGGAAGAAAATCAAGATCTGAGATGTGGTGCTGCAGAAGAGTGCTGAGGATTCCATGGGCAGCTAAAAAGACAAAGAAATGGCACCTAGATCAGATCAAACCAGAACTCTCCCTGGAAGCCAAGATGACAAAACTGAGGCACATCATGAGAAGGAAGGACTCACTGGAAAAAACAATAATGCTAGGGAAGGTGGAAGGAAGTAGAAAGAGAGAAAGGCTGCATGCTAGATGGATGAACTCTATTAAAGGGGTCACGGATATGAGTTTGCAGGACCTAAGCAGAACAGTGGATGACAGGGAGTCTTGGAGATGTCTCATCCACAGGGTCGCCATAGGTCGTAAGACATTCAACTTTCTCTGTCAGAGAGCTCTGGTGCTACAACAAACTACTTTGCAATTCCCTGGAATCCATAGCATTGAGCCATGGCACTTAAAGCAGTGCCGAACTGCATTCTTTCTGCAGTGCAGATGCAGCTAAAGAAACAGCTGTACCCCTCAAAAAAGGGTGGTTTGATGACCTGACGAAGCACTTTGGCAAGATCTGTGCCCAGAGGATTTTAGTTCAGAATACTAGTGTAACTGGAGAAGGGCTTCATCCCTGTTTATTTTGTTATGGAAAAACAAACACTACCCTTAGGGCTCAGTCACAGCTCAGTGGGATAGCAATGCTTTAATCATAATGGCTCATGTCAATCCTTGCTCTCTGGCTCTGGAGTTTATCACACAGGAGGCATCCCGTCCAGAAATGAGATTTAAAACAGGATTTAACCACCACCACCCCCCCCAAAAAAAAGCCTAAGAAGACACACAAAAGCATGATTGATTTTCAGACACATTGGGTTTAACACAACATTAAACTGGCTAGAAAGTCAACAAAATGTAATTCTCTTTACTTCCGGGCTTGACATGTTAATGCACCTTAACAGTGACATCATCTGAAAATCAATTGTGCTTTTGCATGTCTTTTCTACTTTCTCTCCTGGTTAAAGCTGGGTTAACCCGGATGTTATCTGATAATAAACCCACTTTTGCATGGTTTTTTTTCCACTTTAAATCCCGTTTTTGCACAGAATCCCTCTGATGTGATAAACTCTCCCCTCTTTCTCTAGTAAAGTGGGAGTCATTAAGCCCATATAGACAGGCCAAAATAAAGCTGCTTCGGATCACTTTGGAGGCATGCTGTTTAAATGATGCACGTGTCCGAAGAGGCCAGAAGCCATGCCAAAGCCATATTCCAGTCCTAAGGACTGAAGTGCAGCTCTGGCGCAGCTTCTGGCCTCTTAAGATGCATGTGTCATTTAAACACCATACCTCCAAAGTGACCTGAAGCAGCTTTATTTTGGCCTGTCTGTATGGGCCCATTGTCAGTGACTTTGCAGAACTAGAAACAGTCAGAGTAGATGTCACTGGCTAGATCAGGGATGGGAATCATGAGGCCTATGAAGTTCATGCCATCTGTGTATCCTTGGCCACTCCTGGATTCCCAGGTAATCCTTCTCCCCCACCTCAACACAAACAAACAGACACACAGAGACACACACACTTGTGATATATTAAACAAGGCAAGGATCTCTCTTGCACCTTTCAAAAGTCAAAAATAGCCTTTTTCCTTTTCCAGTGTGGTTTGCTGAGGCCCTTGGTGGGTTCCAGGGGCAGGTAAAAAACTTGTCCATCCCTGAACTAGATAGACCCCTGGTTAAGTTTGATCTTTTTCATTTTATTTTAATTCCTCTGGCCTCAAGCCTCCTGTCCGCATAAATAAAACATTCAATCCAATCCAAGAGATTTAAATTATGACAGAAGGAGACTTACATACGGATTGCTCTGGCATTCCATTTCTTCCTAAAAAGGAAGATGAATGTGGATTTCCGTGTTTTAGATTAAATCAATTTAAAGAGAAGATTTCAGAGGAGTCTACTGGCCTGCGACTAACAAGTTTTTATTGGCCATTTTACACTTTCTGGTGCTTTGTGCATGGAGCCTATTTTTGACAGTAATTAAAGAGCACTGGCTCAGCTTGTTTGCCAGACAGAACAGAGCAGTAGTGGTAGTTATTGTTGTTATATTTATTTATATCCTGCTTTCCCCCTTTAAAAAAAATTACGATTACGAACTGAAAAACAATACAACTAAAACATAGAAAAGTGGGCATTAAAATGGAATTAAACTAGTATTGTATTAAAACACATCACTCATTAAAAGAATAAAATGTAATTTAAAAGAGAAAAGTGCTTACAAATAGTATACATTAAAACAGTTCAGAAGGCTAAAACACATTAATCTGGTTCAGTTTTCTGCAGTGCTGATGATAAAGTGGAAGCAGCTCATTAAAAGCCTCTTTCTAATCCAAGGCACACTCCCTTAATCAAAGCCAACAGACCAATCCTGGACACCAAGGTTAACACAACCAAAACAACTGGATTACTCATCTCTTATTACGCCTTTCCTCCTACGAGCAAAAGGCAGCGTATATGGTTCTCCACTCCCAATTTATCTTCACAAGAACCATGTAAGGTGAGTTAGGATGGGAGACAATGATGGGCCCACCAGTCGTGTCACGAGCTTTTTAACTAGATGGAGATTTGAACCTGAGTCTCACCAGTCCTAATTGAACAAAGAAAGCAAGACTATATTTGAAGTACAGTATAAGAATTCAAAGCGCAGGTACAAAATAAATACAGTTAACACAAAAGGGACAAGACTCGTGAGAGCTTAGATAGCTTGACAGTCTAAAAATGTTTAGAATCCTACCAGAATCAGCCACAAAGCTCACCTAAAACCACTCCACCTCAATTCCCAATATACAGGAACACTTTTAAAAGACATTTATTATACTTAACATTTTAGGTGTTGAGGTGGACAAGATTTTTCCATGTCCAAAAGCAGTAATGAAATGATCAAAACACAAGTTGACGATTATGTGCCATTTAACTCCTCTCTCTCCATCCCAAATGCTGAGGGTAAGGGCAATTTCTTAGGACTGCTCCATACATATAATTCCAACACAAAGGTCCAAAACGCTGCAGAAATAAATCCAGTTTGAGACCGCTTTAACTGCCCTGGTTTAGGGCTAGGGAGCCCTGGGAATTGTAGTTTATTGTGGAACCAGAGCTCTCTGACAGAGAAGGTAAAATGTCTCACAAAACTCCAGTTCCCAGAATTCCCTAGCACTGAGCCAGGGCAGTTAAAGCAGTCTCAAACTGGATTATTTCTGCAGTGTGTTTTGGACTAAAATTACAAGACAAACTTTTGTGGGGGGTTTATTATGCACATGCCAAAATGACAGAAGTACTTTACAGACTGTTCGTGCATTTGCAAGGGCATGGACTAGACAACCCTTGAGGTTACCTCCAACTCTACAGCTCAATGATTTTATGAAAGGTGGTCTTATCCACAGCCTTATGGCAGCACTGCTAGAGGCAAGTGAGGAGGGGGGAAGCAGCAAATGCTTGGGGAATGGCAAAGCAGCAGGAGTGATGGGAAAATCCATCCGTGCAAGACCCATTCTATTGCCCTGCAAGTGATATTGCACCCCTGCTCCTTCATCACATCCTTCTTCTGTCCCACAGGGCCAGGGCATGAAGTAGAAATGCATGCCACTCCAATATAAATCAGTAGAGAGTCTGTGACTAAAGAACCCACTGTTCAGTTCAAATCAATGGGAGAGGAATTCAATTTTTCACATGTCGTTGCCTTTATTAAAGGTAAGGGTTTCCTTTTGACAGGTTTGTCTAGTTAGTTCCAACTGGGGTGATGCTCATCTCTGTTACTGATCCAGAGAGGCAGCATTGTCAGAGACTACTCTGTGGGTCATGTGGCCAGATTGACTGCACACGACACTGTTATCTTCCCACTGAAGTGGCACCTATTTATCCCATTACACTTCTGCATGCTTTCGAACTACTAAGATCGACAGAGGCTGGGACTAATGATGGGAGCTCACTCCGTCACACGGCACTTGGGTCTCAAATTGCTAACCCATTGACCTTGCGATCATCTGAATCAGCGTTTAACCACTAAGCCACTGCTTATTACCCTGGGATTATTGGATCATAAAGCCGTAGGTGTGGAAATTATACCAGCTGTGGCTTCGACAATCTAGAACTCAGATCCTAATGCTCCTCCCCACCCTCTCACCTGTCCCCACCAAATAGTCTCTCTGATCTCCAGGCCCTTCCCTTGCTGTAATCCTGTTTCTTTCTCTTTTATTGGCAATCACCTGCATTTCCCCGACACTCTTGATTCCCTGGTCTCAGCCTGCTTTGCCCCAAGTCTACAGCCACCTTATCAACTGCTCTTGAGCAAACACTCTGGAACGCCTCTCCCTGCCATGCCAACACACTGCTCTTCCTCATCCGTAAGGTTTCTTCAGAGGCTCCAGTAATCAGCCACACCTTGCCTCAGTAACCTTCCTCCTCTGCCCTTTTCCTCAAGCTTCATATTCCACCTACACTTTCCTTCGGATTCCTGTTACTGCTGTGACATTTCCGGACTTTCCATCTTCCTTGTCTCTGGGCAATTTGCCACTAAGCTGGGGATGCAACCTCTCAGTTCTCCATTATCACCTGCGTGGGACTTCCCGGCAGCCCTACCAGTCACTTTTCCTTCCCTCCCAGAAAGCGCACTACAAACGGCTTTGTTTCCTAAGCAGCTGAATATTCAGTACCACCATAGGATTCAGATTCACCATCACAGGAGCAATACATCGTAGAAATGTGGACACATAGTTTAAGAAAAAGGAAGTAACTGCAATAAGGAAAACCATTAGTGGTGGGAGGAGGCAGACTTGAGGTCATGAAGAATGTTTTGTGGCTACACATTCATTCACATCTAAAGACCGGCTTGAGAATCGCTGGTATGATTAGTGAAGCGACACACAGGGACACAACTGTGGCGTCTAATGTTCGCCTATAATGTTCGTATATATGCAGGCAATACACCAAACTTCCCCCGTTATGTCAGGAAGGAATGGATAGTCTATTTGACCTGGGACCCAGTTAATATGAGTTTGTGTGCCTTGTTCCATTTGTACCATGTGCACATTTTAAAATCTAAATGTAAACAGTGTTTACAATAGTCTTTGCATCAGGGGAGAATTACTCACACACTAGTTCTCTCTCACAATGCAAATCCAAGTCATGCATATTCATGGATGCATGGGACGGTGTGATCAACAGATACAACTGGCGACAACAGTAAGCAACTTGTGTGACCCTTGTGACTGGACACTGCAGCACTCATCATCACAGGATGAGCCAGATCCACAAATACACTGATGATGATTGTCTATGGGAGAGCACACTTAGGACTACTTTTCAGAATTACTATAAGTTGCAAAACTGACTCTTCGGATGGTCCATACACTCATGCTGAATAACCAGACAGACTGCCGAAGAACAGCAAAATGCTACATACCTCCCTATTTATAACTCACTTTTTACATCTTGCTTTTCTGCCAAACAAATGGCCCTCACAGCAGCAAAGGGGAATTAAATCCAAATAAAACCAACACAATTAAAATATTTTTTAAAATGAAATACACCATTAGTAATACATAATAACAGAACAAATAGTTGCCAACCAGTTAACACTCCTTCGAGCCAAACAGAAGCAGAGCTTCAATACCAGAACTTGGTCGGAAAAGAAAACAAGGAGCAGTGAGGGAACCTGGTCTCAGTTGTAAAGCAGTTCCACACTAGACAAGTTTCAAAATACGGTATAAGCAAGCTTCATGTGGGAGAATATTGCCCTTCAAGGCTGCACCCACATGGCAGAAATAGTCCAGGTTGACACTGCTTTCCACTGTCATTGGGCTCCATGCTATGGAATCCTGGGAGTTGTTGTTTGTTGTGGCATCAGAGCTCTCTCTGACAGAGACAGCTAAATAGCTCCACAAAAATACAGATCCCGGAATTCCACAGCATTGAGTCATGGAAGTTAAAGTGGTGCCCAACTGCATTAATTCTGCAGTGCGGATGCAACCAGATCAAAGTTTAGAAAAGTTGATTTTGGACGATAACTTCCTTTAGAGGCCCACTGACTGCACCTAAAGATAATGTGATTGTGGTAACTACAACTTCCATAGCACCTCAGCCAGTGTAGCTAGCTGACACAGGAAACTGTCCCCAAGCATTGCAGGAGAGAGCCTGGTTCCTAGTATAACTATGGGGTGATTCAAAAAGAAAAGTGCAAAAGTAAAGCTGTTCATATTTAGTTTTGCACCATTCTTTTTGAATATATAGTATGCAAAGGGATCTTGCAGCCCCTTCTGAAACTAACTGAGAGATAGAAGTGCTACCAACTTCTCCATCTTCCACTTAGTCTCAAAGGTACTGCGAGATCCCTTGGTATACTGATTTTCCAAATTTAATACGGCTTTAAATTCTGCCTGTATATGGGTTGCTCAAGTTGACACTGTGTAAACCTGTGGGTGGCTGTCGCCAGCCCTGGAGCCTTTTAGTTTGTCTTTTTTTCTTTTCTGGTTTTTATTTAACACAAAAAAAACAAAACAGCAAGCAACTGGTTTGTCACATGGATGGAAAAGCAGGTCTTACAAGACTTGAGACTTGGGGCTGTTGGCAGGCAGGCTGGCGCCAAGGTGGAGGCAGCTGTTTTTTTGGTCCCTTCTCCTTCCCTCACCTAACTGCTTGCCTCCATCCCTAAGTTGCCAAATGGGCGAGTGAATGGGGATACTGGGATTGCCACCAAAACCTGCACATGGAAGGGGGCATCTTGAGAGCTACAAGCAAGGCACAGATCTGAGCACGCTCTTGACAAGGTGACTGGGTGTCCTTTTCCAGGACGTGTCCTACATTTCAAGCCTTGTGTCCAGGAAGAGTTCCAAAATGTCCCCCATTTTGAGCATGGCTAAGAAGCATGAATTTATATTTATAGGAGTGTTTTTAGCTTTTTATTTGGTAACGCCCTACTTTTTTTTTCTTGGCTGTCCTACATTTTGAGGTGCTTTGTCCTCCTTTGTGGTTATGGCTCTTATGCAGATTTGATTTGATTTGATTTTAAGAGTTGGAGAATAAGCAGCCTGGCTAACAGACAGAGCCAGAAAGTCTCCATTCACTGGCCATTCATTCACCCACCACCGTTCCCTATTCAAAAGTTTTGCAAAGCCACACTGCCTTCCTCAATCAGGGTGTGTCTACAGTGTAGAAATGATGCAGTTTGAAACCACTTTAAGTACTGTACCTCCATCCTAGGATTTATAGTTTTATAAGGTCTTTCGCCTTCTCTGCCAAAGAGTGCTAGTGCCTCCCAGAACTACAAATCCCAGGATTCCATAGGACGGAGCCGTGCCAGCGAAGGAAGTGTCAAACTACATTATAGTGTATTTAAGGTTGCATCTCCAATGCAGAAATAATCAGGTTTGACACCACTTTAACTGCCATGGTTCCATCCTATGAAATCTGGGAACTGTAGTTTGGTGAGACAGTCATCCTTCTCTGTCAGAGAGCTTAGGTGATACAATAATAATGATGATGATAACAATATCAATAATAATAATGATAGTAATAATAATTTTTATTGCTTTCCCGCCTCTCCTCAGGAATTCCTTCCCAGGATTCCATAGCAGCAAGCCATAGCAATTAAAGTGGTGTCGAAGTGGATTATTTCTGCGGTGTCGATGCAGCCATAGTGTAAAGTGGTAGAGCAATGATTCCCAAACTTTTTTTAAATGTAATGTTTTTAATCCTTTGAAATTGTTTGGGGTTTTTTTTAATTCTGTATTTTTAATTTTTCATACTGTTTTATCTTAAGACTTTTTAAAATTTTGTTAGCTGCCTTGAGACCCTATACAGGGAGGAAGGCAGAATAAAAATATATTAATAATAATAATAATAATAATAATAATAATACATTTGTCCCTCCATAGGGTTAGGGGCAGAAGACCCCAATTAATGTGGAAAAACCGCAATATGACAAAAAAAACGCCAAGTTTTTACCTGAAAGGACACTCTCTAGGGATCTCTAGGTCCAACTCCAGGGCAACTCTGTGGCCAACATTTGCCAGACACTGACCATAGAACTGCGCTGGAGGAGCTACAAAGGCCTAGTAGAGTGTCCTCTCTAGGAATAGCTAGGTCCTTCAGGGCAACCTTTAGTTAAAGTTGGCCACAGAGTTGCACTGGAGGACCTATACAGTCTTAGAGAGAACATATTAATCAAATCTGCGAATAATCAAATCTGCAAGTGTCTAAGCCTCAAATGTGGAGGGATAAGTGTATTATCAACAACATCCAGGTTTTTTGGACTACAGCTCCCAGAAGCCTCTGCCACCTTGGCCAATAGCCTTGGATTCTGGGAAATGGAGTCCAAAACTACCTGGAAGGGCACTGTTTTGGGGAATCACAGGTCTAGATCAATGGTTCTCAACCTTTTGGTCCTCCATTTGTTTTGGACTTCAGCTCCCAGAATCCTTGACTGTTGTCTACATTGGCTGGGGTTTCTGGGATGTGAGGTCCAAAAGAAATGGAGAACCAAAGTTTGGGTCATCTCTAGTGTAGATGCACCCTCAGGGGATGGGAATGTCTCTTTCTTTCTCCCCCCCCTTACTCCCATAATGGTTCCGCCCACTCAGGTGCGGAGTTATCCCAAAGCGGGACAAACCATCTCTAAAAGAGGGGTGGCGGCGGCGGCGTCGTGTCCGGCCAAGAGGCTGACCTTGGGGAGCTCTCTGAGCTGGTTGGCGTCGAGCAGGAGCTCCTCGAGGCTGCGGCTGTAGCGGTAGATGTCGTCGGGGACGGCGGCCAGGGAGCAGTGGCGCTTGTCGATCAGCTCCACATGACGGTTGCACCGCCAGAGAGGGATGCAGTGGAACATCGCCGGCGACGGGGAGAGGGAGATAGAGAGGGGGTCCCCCGCTCCCTCACACGGCCAGCCTGGCCCCGCTCTCCTGGCTCTCCTCCTCCTCCGCCGCCGCCGCCGCTGTCTCGCCCTCAGAAAACACCCAGGACACGGACACACACACACTCTCCTCCCTCCCTCCCTCCCTCTGTGTCTGTGTGACAGAGAGAGAGACTGGTTCTTTCTTTCTCTGACACACACACACACTTCTTTCTCTCTGTGTCTGTTGGCCTCCGCTCGCTCTACCTCTCTCTCTCACACACAGACACAATTGTGTGTGTCTCTCTCTCACACACAAAACAGTTGTGTGAGAGGGAGAGACCAGGCTGTCTCTTCCTTTCTCTCTCACAACACACAACAGACTTGCGTGTATATGAGAGAGAGAGAGAGAGAGAGGCCAGGCTGTCTCTTTTTTGTCTCTCACACGCGCACACAACACACTTGTGGGACCGTTGCGTGTGTCTCTTTCTCACACACACACAAAACGCACACTCTTCTCTCTCTCTCTGAGACCGTCTCTCTCTCTCACACACACAATGGTGTGTCCCACGCACGAACAACACTCGTGTGTGTTGTATGCGTGTGTGAGTGTGTGAGAGAGAGAAACCCGTCTGTCTCTCTCACACACAACACACACTTCCCTGTCTCTCACACAAAACACACACACACTGGGGTATAACCCCAGCTCACTGTCTTTCTCACACACACACACACTTCTCTCTTTCTTTGTCTATGTTGCCCTCTCTTTCTCTTTCTCTCTCTCTCTCTCACACACACACTCCTCTCTTTCTTTCGTGTGAGTGCGTGTGTGTCCTGCTCAATCCCGCCCCTCGGCCGACAGAGCTCTCCTCCTCCTCCTCTTCTTCTTTCAGGGCGCCTTTGCTCCTCTCTCTCTGTGTCTCTCTCTTTCCTCCAAGTTCCCTCAGGAGGAGGAGGAGGAGGGGAGGTTTGAGGGGGGCTGATGAAGGCTCCTCCTCCTCCCGCTTTTCCTCCTTCTCCTTCTTTCCTGGGACAAGAGCCCTTCTCCCTTTCTCCGCTCAGGGTCTGCACTTCCCAAAACAACCGAAAGGGGGAGCAACTGGGCGCCATTGAGGGAGGGAGGGAGAAGGGGCGTGGCTTCTCCTCCTCGCTCCCTCCCTCTTTCTTTCTTCTCCTCCTCTTCGTTCCCCCCTCCCTTCGAGTGAGCCCCTATTGGCTCCCCGCCGTCCAATCAGCGCCTCCGAAGCCGCCTCGCTCGGCCACCTTTTCTTGGCCACGCCCACCTCCTCCCAGCCCCGCGCGCGCTCTTCTCCTTCTTCTTCTCCTGGGTCCTATCTTCCCCTCTTCGCGCGCCTCCTTCTCTGCAACAAGGCTGTCTGTCTGTGCGCCCTTTTCTGCTTCCTTCATCTGGTCCAATAGATAGAGGTAGAAGCGGATGATGGTTTCCCCAAACGCCTCTTGAGGAAGCAGTCTGGCTGGGGAAACCCTGGCTGCCCCACCTCCCCTCTCTTCCCCTCCCAGGCGAGACTGCAAGACCCCTTTGGCACACCTCTTTTGCAAATGCAAACAAAATGCACAGCTGTACTTGTTGCAAGCTTTCGAAGCTCCATGGGCTTCTTCATCAGGCAAGGTTTTACAATCCAAAGAGGAGAAAGGAAAAGGAAGCACTGTCTCACAGCGAGGCAAAGGCAGACCCTCCTCTGAACAAATGCTGCCAAGCAAGGGCTGGAACAGAGAGGCCAGAATAAAGCTGCTTCAGGCCACTTTGGAGGTATGCTGTTTAAATGATGTATGCATCCAAAGAGGCTGGAAGTTGTGCCAAAGCCATGCTCTAGGCTTAAGGACTGGAGCACACCTTTATTGCATCCTCTGGCCTCTTAAAATGAATGCATCATTTAAACAGCATACCTCCAAAGTGACCAGAAGCAGCTTTATTTTGGCCTGTCTGTTCCAGCCCTAATCCTGCAATAGGTTTGCCTTAGGATCGTCATAAGTCGGAAATGACAAAGCATGCAGCAGCAGCAACACAAGTATAGTAAATAAACAATTGTTCATTACTAGAGGACTAACTTTCCCAGAAAACTCCAATCCTTTGCAACTATAATTTGCATCTACCTCTTCATAATATTCTTTAGCCAACACACATTGTGTCATACAGCAGGCAAACTGAACAGGTCTAATCTAATGATTGTTTTTAAAGGGAAGCAATTGCCTGGATGGAAGCTCCTCAAGGGCAGCCTGTGGCCATTTGGAGCAATGGGCCTTGAAACCCATGTTTGCTGTCTAAGTGTTGCACAAGGGGGTTGCACGCCTTGCCAATGTGGAGCGGATCCGGCACTCCTTCATTCTCCCATGTCAGATTGTCATCTGCTTACATCTGACTCATGCGAGGCCTTGTGCAAGGCTGTTTGCACCATTCTGCTGCCCTGAATCACTGCTACAGGAATGCAGATTTCTATATGTTACTACACTTGCCCAATAGCTAAGCTGGTATGGGAGCATAGAACACATAGTTGCTGAAGAAGAAAGTGTGGGTGCAGTGGGCCATTGGTCTCTGCTGGGATTTGATTCCAGGACCGCCATGGATAACAAAGTCTGTGGATGCTAAAGTTCAGTTAAATACAACGGTGTAATAAAATGGTATCCTTTATATCAAATAGCAAAGTCAAGTTTTTTTTTAATATATATATATAATCCTTTTATCAGGTTTATTCAATACAGACATAATAAAGATACTAGTAAATAAAGCAATTTATGTATTTAAAAAATATATTTTCAAGCCATGGATATTTGAATCCATGGATAAAGAATCGGTGGATATAGAGGGCCAACATCTGTAAGGGAAGGGAGAGTTGTTGGTTTGTAATAATAATAATAATAATAATAATAATAAATGGTTTATTTATAGCCCGCCCAATCACAAGGAATCCAGGCGGGTTACAGCAATAAAAATACATAAATATACATAAAATTAAAAATACATTCTTCTTCTTGAGGCCAGCCCTGATGGAGATGGGCCTGCCTTTTCACTCCCTCCCAGGCCACAAGATGACAGTTGCCATGAAGAGAGGGTTTATCTTCTGTGGGAATCATTACCCTTTCCATTGCAATTTTACTGCAGCTCCTAGCATTCATCACCATTGGCTATCCTGGTGAGGTCTGCTGAGACTCGAGTTCCAGGTTTGCATCTAGAAGTGATGATGGCTGGGAACTGCAGTGGGGTCCTGCTAAGGGACACATTGCCCCGAGGAGGACCTGAAAAGGGGATTAGAAGGAAGTGCAGGATTGAAGAAAAGAAGGGGAACAGAAAATTTGGAGAAACTGAGAGCTAAATAGTCTCTGCAGAAACCGGGAAGGGGGGGGGGGGGGAGTCTAAAGAACCTGGGTGTCTATAGAAATGTGGCAGTGGGTTAAGATACAGAAATATGGGACTGAAGAAATGGGGAGCTGTTCTCTTGGATTCTGGCATGAAAAATCCAGTAGATTAGTCTAGAAACAGATGGGCCAGTGCCATATTGTAAAAGATAAACGAGAGAAGGGTTGGAAGAAGGTAAGATCCAACCCAGAATTATTTTGTTGTTCCATAGTGTCATGGGCAAGTCACACTCTCTCAGCTTCAGAAACAGGCACTGGTAAACTGCCCTTGACCAATGTCTTGCCAAGGAAACCCTATGTCAGGGTTACCATAAGTCAGAAACAACTCGAAGACACAAAGCAACAACAACAACAAGGGTGTCAAATTGACTTCTGGTGACCCTATGAACGAGAGGCATCTGAGGTCCAAAACACACTCCAGAAATAAGCCAGTTTGAGACCACTTTAACTGCCCTGGTTCAAAGCTAGGGAATTCCGGGACCAATAGTTTTGTGAGAGCTCTGGTGCCACAACAAACGATAATTCCCAGGATTCCCTACCTCTGAGCTAGGGCAGTTAAAGCAGTCTCAAAGTGGATTATTTCTGCAGTGTGTTTTGGACCTGAGAGACTTTGCTTTTAAATATCCCTGTTCAAGTCTGCAAACTTAAGACACCAGCTTATCTGATTGAGTCTGTCTACCTCATGCCAGTACCTTGGGGAAGCTTTTGCACCTTATCAACTTCAGATCAAAATGAATTTGCCAACAATTTCCTCCTGAGTTTACTGCATGTTGCACAGGGCAGGCAGGAAAGTCTCTGTGCAGCAAAATATAAACAGACCCAAGTCTGACATCAGTAATGGAAATAGCAAGGAGTACTTCACCAAGAAGTATTCAACAAGAAGTTCATAGCTTTACCTGGTGGCTTTTTATCTTGCAAGGTGTTCATTAGCTCATTAATGCAAGGATGTGTCTGCTACCACCCAATTAATGTTTGTGTTAATGACACTATTAAGGTAAGATAACTATCTTTTCGACATTTCAGTCAGCTCTCTCCCCACCCACCCATCCATCCATGCACTGGGTGCTACTTGAAATGCAAATAATCACCAAACAGCACCAGTAATCCTTCATGCATCTGATAAAGAGGGTGCAAGTCCATTGAGGTAAATGGATAAATGAACCTTTTGGTGGTTAGGGTTGTCTGTTGCAGAAGAAAGAACAACAAAGAGAATACCAAACTCAGGGTCATCCACAGTATTTCCGATTTCTATGTATGGGTCTGAAATTTGGTCAAGAAAAAAAGGCTGACAAGCAAATGAATCAGTCCATCTGAAATGTAGTGCAAGAGGAGAGTTCTGTGGATACTGTGGACTGCAAGAAAGACATGAATGGATAGCAGATCAAGGCTTAACCGTTGCGAGAAGCCAAAATAACTAAACCCATCATCCTTCAAATATATCATGAGACATGACTCATTGGAAAGGACAATAACACTTGGTAAAGCTGATGGCAGTAGGAAAGCAGGAAGACCACCTTATAGGTGAATTGTATCCAAAACACACTGCAGAAATAATCCAGTTTGAGACTGCTTTAACTGCCCTGGCTCAATGCAAGGGAACTCTGGGAACTGTAGTTTTGTGGGACATTTAGCCTTCTCTGTCAGAGAGCTCTGGAGTCACAACAAACAACAGTTCCCAGGATACCCTAGCACTGAGCCAGGGCAGTTAAAGCAGTCTCAAACTGGATTATTTCTGCAGCGTGTTTTGGACCAAAGTCCAGAATACCACAGCCCTGACTTGTAAGACCTGAGCAGGACTGTTAATAATGGGGTCTATTGGAGGTCTCTAGCTGAAGTTGAAGCTGATTTGATGGCACATATCAATAACAATACTTAGGACGACAATCAGTTGTATTGCACTTCTACTTGGCTATCGCAAAAATCTTCACTGTACAATGTACCTTTTCAATAAACACTGTATGGACTTTTAAAGTTTTCCCATTTTGGTCACACAAGATTGTGGTTATTGGATCCCATGAAATTTTATGCTATACAGTAATACACATGATAATTTTTTGGGATCCCCATGAGTCTCTTTGTTGTCTTTGCCATAGAAGACTAACAAGCAACCCTTCTGGAAGTGCACAGCCACACTACTTCTAATGCATTTGATACCTTGCTCTGCAGACCAGAGCACTATGTTTTTAGATGTACTGAGCATTTTAATTCTCACTGAGTCCCACAGGGCTGGCTCCTAAGTAAATATGCACTGGATTGCAGACCCTTCAGATTTGCACTGATTTTGATATAGATTCCTCTACCCACCTCAGCATCTCTGTGAAAGGTGGGCTTCAGAATCAAAGGAAATATGTAAACAGAATGTCCTCAGTAGGGTTTGCACATTTCTGTACTTCATCAAGAATTTTAAAAAAACATACATCAGAAACTTGATAGACTAAACAAATCTACTTATAGATTAAAACAAGGAAGACTAGTCTTCTGTTTGCTATTTGGAAGCTATGGGAGATAAACCAGCACAATTCTAAGCTATCACCTGCTAGTTGTGGAAAACATGTCAGAAGATTCCTTTCTTTTCGTCTAAAAGGCATGCAAAGAATGCAGAGCTTGTTTGTTATATAAACCCAGTGGTATAATATACAAGGGGCGTTTTAAAAGACGACTAGTTTGCAAGACACAATAAAGCCATAAAACTCATAGGAATTGCCTGATTCTTCGCATGAAGAAGGTTTCTGCTTCAGATGGCTGGTCTACATTGGCCAGAATACTGCAGGATACCTCTGGATTATTCTGATCCTGAATTTCCCCCCATTACCTGGGCACTCCAGAGCAATGCTGGACGGCTGTCTGCACACGCATCCTGCCATGCTGCCTATTGCCATTGGCACAAGTCACTCCCTCTGACGTCACAACAAAATGTCAAGCATCAGTCACATGGCTGGGAAACTCGTTGTGATCTCAGAAGGAAAATTTGTGACGCTGGCAGCAGTAGGATGTTGTGTAAACAGCCGCCCAGCATCGCTCCAGATTTTCCTGGAGGTTCTGGAGGAAATTGTGGTTTTTGTGGGGGGTTTTAAAAAAAAAACCAGATTGGATTTGGTGCACAATTGGCCTTCCCACGTGATGGCAGTCTACATTCAAATCAGGCCATGTAAACAAGGTGACAGAAGGTGGGGAGGAAACTGATGTAAATGGTCCATGTAGACATATAGTCTATATTGTTCTGGCAGGCAATCAAATGAAGCCTATCAAAGATACATGATGTATTATTCAGATATCAGGGAACCCTGGCTTACCATAAATGGAAACATGTTCTGGCTCCCACATTCTGAAGTAACGAGGTTAGTTTCTTCTAACTGTAGGTGCAGTTGGCTCTGGCTTTCCTCTCAACTAGCTGGAGAAATGAAAGGTATAAGCAGCCATTTTTCTGGCTTATTCAGACAAAAACAAGTCAGATAATCAACTGCACCCTTTCAACATCATGAGAAACAAACCATGGACCAAAGGCACTTTGGGTTTTGTTGTTGTTGCTTTGCTGCTGTTGTTGTTGTTAGGTCTTCTCAAACAAAAATGACTGCCTGACTGTCGCTGTCAAGCTGGTATTTCACTACGTTCAGCCTCGGCACGACTTGTTAGATGTGAACACAGTTATGCCCATCAGAGATCAACTAATATCTAAGTTTGTTTCCACATGATAGCATATCAGAGATTTAAATTTAACAGCAGAGACCTTTCATTTATGCAGTGGTTTTGTGTGTGTATTGCAGTGAATATTCCACATCTGATAGAATGGTGTCAGTGCTGACAATTCCAGATGAATTTTGTGAATGTCTGAAAATCAAATATACTGTTAGTATATGCATCAGTGAATGCTAGCAATCACATTGAATTGACTCAACATTCTGTGGTGTACTTCCACATCTTCAGTCATTCACAAAACTTGAGTGGTGTGTCAACAACCACATGGGCATGTTGACATTCATCTTTATGCAGGCATTCATTACATCTGCTCGCTCTCTCCCTCACCCCCCCCCCACCATTTTTTTTTTTTTTGCCCAACTGACTTTGTATCTTTAAAAATGCAGCTCTTTAAAATACCTAGAGAGAACTGGCCCTAGTTCCCTAAAGCAGAATAAGAATTCCTGCAAAAGACCTGTGTATATTTGGGTAATTTCTAGGGAGTTATGCATAGTTGTCTTCTTCAGCAAAATAACGTAAAATAAAATAAAATATACAGTGCGCCTGCGCCATATGCGGGCGCGCCATACGCAGCCTTGAGCATACGCGCTCAAGCTGCGGCGTGCGCATGGGGCAGAAGGGGCGGCGTGTCCCATTCAATTGAATGGGTGCGCGCGCCCGTTGTGCCCCGTGCACGCCCGCACCGCCGCGCCGCCGTGCACGAGCCCCATTGTTTCCAATGGGGCTCGAGCATAGGCGGAATTCGCCTTACGCGGAGGGATCCGGAACGGATCCCTCCGCGTAAGGCAAGGACACACTGTATAAAGAATCTTGTGGTACCATAAGGGATAACAAGTTTTATTTGACACAAGCAGCCCACTTTTATCAGATTCATGAAGAGTTGTTGCAGTTGGCTGGTTATTTACACACATTTATTACACACATATTTGGATGGATGGATGGATGGATGGATGGATGGATGGATGGATGGATGGATGGATGGATGGGAGATGTAATCAAACAAGAGAAAGAGATGGGGTGGTGTGATATGAATGTCATGTGTTTAAAATGTCTCTGTCCGTGTACGACAGAGGTATGGACAGGACACACACACACACAAATGTGTGGTTTTTTTCCTTTTTCTTTCCCCTCCCAAAATGTTTCTCTCCACCAATTAAACTGTAAACCTCTGTTTCCATTTTGTTTTAAGATAGACTTCTCCTGGGCCAAAACAGAGCAATGGGACAAAAACCTGTACAAATTCCAGACATCGACACACCTCCTAGACAGGACACTTTGAGTAAAAAATAAAAAGTATAAGACATTCAGGATGGGGGCATGATGGGAGTTGCACTCATGGTCTGGGGAGGGACGTACATGGTCACTAGATCACAGGCCCAACACTTAGGCACGGCCATGACTTCTTAATGAACTCTTCAAGTTGGCAGATCCTAATTAGTGGAGCCAGAGGCAATTAAACTTGAAGACATATGAATTATGATAATTCTTTCAACTCCGCCATTAACAAATAGTAATCGGTGATAAACACAGATATTTAACTTGGTTCAGACTTAAAGATAATCTCTCCTCATATAAACAACCCAAGCTTTAAGATCTGGCCATGGAGGACTTTATCTCAGTCCCAGCACCTTCACAGGCTCATCTGGTGAACTCCTTTCCATAGTAAGTCCGTTAGCCCTTATGTGTTTCGTTCACTGGATAGGTGAAGAACTTTTTATTACAGGGAGGTGTGAATGTTAATTATGGAGTAATGTTGTTGTGTGTGTGGTGTGTGTTGTGTGTGTGTGTGTGTGGCTTACCCATGAACAAATAAGCCAGTTTATTTCTTCCAGCTTGAATTCAGGATCCGGGATGCCCCTGGATGTTGTCATACCTAAATCGCCGTCCCTTCTGGATGCATCCTGGGTCACTCAGACAGCCAATTTTTGAAGTCACAAGCTCCCCTCTGGAGACCAGGAACTCGGAGACAGGGTTCAAATCCCCACTTGGCCAGGAACCTATTGGGTGACTTGGGCAAGTCACACCTCTCAGCCTCAGATGTGCAATGGCAAACCTCCTCTGAACAAATCTTTCCAAGAAATCCCCATAATAGGTTCGCCTAGGATCACCATATGTCAAAAACAACTTGAAGGCATAGAACAAAAAGAAACATACACTTGAATCCCAACTGGGGAGAAAATATGATATAAATTCAATATATAAGTAAATAATATATAATCCTTTGAGTAATGAATTAATTAAGTCTCTGTCCAGTCACACCAAAACAAAGCATAACCTATAGAATGTTTCAACTGTATTCAACACCAGGGGCATCCCGATCCTGAATTCAAGCTGGAAGAAGTAAACTGGCTTATTTGTTCATGGGATAAGGCCACCCCCCCACACACAAATTACTACCATAATTAACATTCAAAGGCCTCCTGAATAAAAGTTCTTCACCTATCCATGAAACAGAACACATAAAGGGCTAACAGGACGTACTATGGAAAGGAGTTCACCAGATGAGCCTGTGAAGGTGCTGGGACTGAGATAAAGTCCTCCATGGCAGATCGTAAAGCTGGGTTGGTTTATATGAGGAAGATGATCTTTAAGTCGGAACCCAAGTTAATATCTGTGTTATCCCCGATTACTATTTGTTAATGCGGATGTGAAAGTAATTATCATTAATTCATAGGCTTCAAGTTAATTGCCTCTGGCTCCACTAATTAGGACTCGCAACTCCAAGAGTTCATTGAGAAGTTTATTGCTGTATCTCCTGCCTCAGTGTTTGGGCCTGTGATCTAGTGACCATGTACGTCCCTCCTCACTAAATGAGTGAAGAGGGTGCATGAAAAGGAGGACAAAATTGTGTTCTCTGGGAAAGAAGTGTCCATTCCAGCAAATTTAAAGTTTCTTTATTGCTTTGACCAAATGTTATGCAAAAAATTATGTATGTATGTATGTATGTATGTATCTTTCAAATAACCTTTTATATTCAGCCATCAAAAAAAGGTTTTAATCCAATGATACAAAAATTCAGCCTCACAAAAATTACAAGGATGCAGGGTTGAATCAGTCTTAAAATTCTACCAGTTGGCAGTTTTACCATACTTAAATTACTTGCATAAACAGTTTTGAAACTACTGTATTTTAATTTAAATAATTTTTCCATATATAACTCCTTTTCCACCACACCTCAAAAATATTTAATAACATGCTCTTCCCTTTCCTATTCCCAGCTCTTATGATGGAAATTGACAGCTACTTGCAATCCTGTTTACTTAATTTCAATAGCACAGTGAAACTAGAAGTGACTAGTTCTGATTAGATGGTTCTCACTTTGCTGACTTTATCAACATGCGAATGTTTGGCGGCAGCCTTTCAGAGGTTTTGAACTTGAATTCCCAGAAGCCCTAGCCAGCATAGCCAATGGTAAGGGATTGTGGGAATTGTCAAAACATCTGGAAGGCTCAGTATTCCCCCTGGCTTTTATAGTTGCTCAGCTAACAGTTACCTAGTGTGAGATCAAGCATGAATTATGTGTCATGTTGTGTGCCTTCAAGCCATTTTCAACTTACAGTGACCCTAAGGTGAACTTATCGTGGGGTTTTCTTGGCAAGATTTGTTCACAGAAGGTTCACACTGGCATTATGGTAACTTTAAAGAGGAAATAATTCCCATGACTTTTCAGGATGCATTCTTTGTGCTCAGTATAATACTGGGAGACATAATTAGAAACTGTTTGCCTCAATTATTCTTTGTGAGACCATATAGGAGGGATAGAATACCTACCCTGTTTCCTATCCTGAGCCTAGACTTCCATGTCCACCCACAACCCTTTTACATAATCAGAAATCATTTCATTTTTCTCAAAAATCATACTTGGAACCCCTTGAAATTTTGCCCCCCCACCCCCCCCCCCATTGTTAAAAGAGAGGGTCACACACCCTCTGGGGAATTCTGAGGGATACAATTGTCCAATGTTTAGGAAATTCATAAAAAGCCTTAGAAGCTGTCTGATTCGCGCACCAGCCATATTCTAACAACTGTGCACCAAATGGATCCTGTTGTGGGATGCTAAATATGTGTGTTCATGGGAGGCTATGGAAGCATGGATAGTACTGCACCCAAGCACTGCAGAGCAAAACTGTTTCCCAGGATGTAACTCACTTTAAATCTGCATGAAGTGTTTTAGGATTAGGCTGTTAGTTTATTATGTCTTGCCATCATCATAGGCTCGTTTGGTGAGCATATGAGAGAAAGCCTTCTCAGTGGCTGCTCCTATCCTCTGGAATTGTCTTCCATGGGAAGCTAGGCTGGCCAACTCCCTGCTCTCCTTTTGCTGGCAAGCAAAAACATTTTTGTTCAAGGAGGCTCTTAATGCATAATTGCTCACAGGGAGCCTTCTTATGTGACACGACCTGTGTTTTATTTTTAAGTTTTGAATGTTTTTTAATTATTTTATACTAGTCATAAACTTTAATTTTATTTTTAATTGTTTATTTCCTTTTTAATAAAACAAATACACAAACAAATACAATAACAAACAAAACGTATTTTATAAAATTATTTTACAATCGTCCTTTCATTTTCTTATGTTTCCATTCCCTTTCATATCCCATACATTACTTCCAGCGACCATCCAATTTCCAATTTTCCTCTGGTTTTTCATAACTACTTATATCTGCTTTGTCTTTGTTTTTTGTTCTCTCCACTAATTCATTGTCTTCTATCTGTATTAATTCCCATTAGCTTTGTTTCCCTCTTCTATCCAGTAACCTTACCCCTTCATAAAGAGCTTATACCAATCCTAAAAAAATAACCTTGTGCACCCCACCGGTGGAGTCTGTGGTTTGGAGCTTCATGATCTCTCTGAAGAATAAAATGCCATATAATACAGGAACCTCCCTGTTCTTGTTTCTGCCAGCCTTAAAAGAGTGCATACTATCATACTGTTCTGCACAATGTTCTCTTAACATACCGTGTTCAGGGAAAACAATGCCACAGTCTTGCATCACCCCTGGCACCTTACCTTGCAACAACATAATGAGCAAATGCTGATAAGCTGAAACAGGGCTGTAGATAGGAGTATAAGGTTCCATTCCCATGACACTGGGAACACTCTGAGAACAAGGGGCTATATATAGCTCGCACGTTCTATCAACTCAGGCGCATTACAGCCTTCCCAGTAGTAGTAGCAGCAAAATTAACACATTTGCTGGAAATAAAGAACAGTGATAAGGAGGTGGAGGGTTCACTCTGAGTGGTGTATGGAAATGCGTGCTACTGGATTGATGATGCTTTAGTGGATAGAGAAGTAGCTTATACTGTTACACTTCACTTGGCTAGCCAAGCTATATTTTGGTTTCCTCTGGTTTTCTCCTATAGCTGCTTGCATTTGTTCTAGATTTGAAAGTGGTCTATTGGATTGGTATGCATTTTATGCAGAAATTGGAAATGTTACTTGTTTGAACTCCAGTCACCATCCCCATCCAAGGTCTGACACTACAGTTTTTACCCCCATCCCACTTTCCCAACCAGAGATTTGGCTTTGGGGTGACATACAAATGCATTAATTAACTAAACATTACACAGAAATCGCTGCCCACCTTCCTGAACCTATATTTTCATCCTTAAGATCTATCTTGCATCCTACCCAACAAAGTTTTCTCCTAAACTGAAAAGTTCGCATTCACCTATGTTGATATGACTTGAACCCACTAAATCTCCTGTCCAACACATCTGTGCCAGTGTTATGAAAACACCTAAATTATTTCATATTTTCCTGCTAGGGGGATGAAACAAAATTCATGATATGAATGGGAAAAGATTCTACAATATATGAATAAGAAATGGGACAATATTGTGAAAATAGATGAAGTATGAGAAAATTTGTGATGAAAACAGAAGTAGATTTGGGGAATGTATGATAAACTTATTTCCTGATATCTGTGATCAGTGATGGGGCATAACAGGAGACAGCCCAGGTGTTGCATGAAACTGAGCAGAACCCAGCTGTGGGTTGCAATCTGGGAACCATTGCATTGGGTTTTATCCCTGACTAGGCAAGCATAAAATTGAAATGTGCTTTGCATGCCTTCAATCCGCAGGTTATGGCCCACAGCTCAGTAGCACTTGATATCTGACAAGTCACATATGTAGCATCACCACGAAAAAATCTGACTGTTACTGTCCAGGTTTCCTTATGAGGAGAAATTAAAGTTAAGAGAGAAAGCAAACATATTTTTTTTAAAAAAAGAAGAGAAGAAAAAGACATATGAGTGGAGCACAGGTTTCATACTGGAACATGGGGCAAAACACTGTCCTGAACTTTGACTGCAAGGGCCATCTAGTACCATGCAGGAATATACAACTAAAGCACTCCTGACAGATGCCCATCCAACCTGTTTTAAAAACTCCAAAGAAGGAGAGTTACTACCCTCCAAGGCAATCTATTCCAATGTCAAACAGCTCTTACTATCAGGAAATAATAAAGAGATAGAGAAAGAGATAGATCGACATAGCCAAGTGCATTTTTAGACTTTCTTTGGAGCTGTTGCTAAAGGGGCTATCATAATGAGGGATTCGACAACAAATTTTACCACTGCATCACTGTATGGAACATCAAGTTTTATCTTAACCCTCAATCTTTGTTTTTTTAATCTAAGTTGAGTGTCATGTCAAGGAAAAAGGGGAACAGGTATCACATCTCTGCCTGCCAGTAAAAAGAGAGCAGAGAACCTGATTCTTCCTCCTCTTTTTCCTTGACACTCAACTTTTAGTGTTTTGTGTTCAGGCTGTTGGCCAAAATGTCTTGGGAGTAGCTGTGGGCCTGGAGAATAAGTCAGATTTCTCTAATCAAACTGGATCCCCCCCAAGGGCCACATGGTGTGGCCTAGGGCCCAGGACTACATAGAAATGAATATTGGCAGTGCTTCCCAAAATCTAAAAATACAGAGTAGATAAGTAGAAATGCCAGTGTGAGTTTCATACCCCTTCACAGATTTTTGTCCCATCCTAATTCAGGACTATGCATATTCATATTGATGCAAATTTATTGCATTTTTAAAATCATGTAGATGGCATTTGTTTCAGGACAAACTACACATGCCCCTGAGCTATGGATCACCTGCTACACAGGACCCAACTCCAATCATAGCTTGAAAATTGACTTTCTAATCTCATACTTACTACAAATTGCTAATTGAATTTATTTTCTTTACTACCCCAGATTCTGATTCAATGATTCCTAAGGCAGGAAGCCACATTCCTATATAGAAAAAGGGAAAACATCCTTGATAAACTTTTCAAAAATTACAAAAGTACCAAACCATACAAAAAGTTTCAGTAACCCAGACTTGAGTCCCATTTGTGGGAAGAAAGATGATCTAGAAATCTAATGAACCCAAACAGAAATAGACAGAATGATATTCTTAAGAAAACCAAAGGAAAGCAAAACTTTCTGACAAAGTAGGGGAAAAGGAATTAGTAGAAGAAGCTAAATAACCAAGTTATTTTAAATAATCCAAGTCAAAAGAATCCCAGTGTGGAGATACCAACTTCCTCCAAACAAATTAAACCAAAGTATTTCCCAAACAAACAGTGATAAAGCCTTGGAGGTAGCTGGAGGCCAGAGTTAATTAACAAACACAATAACCTCTTTACTTTTCTAGCCAGCCGCTCTCAACAACTTCACTCAAAATCCTGTTTGCATTCAACTTTTTCTTTAGCTTTGTGTTCTAAAAACAACACATGTAATTTTAAAGCATGCTTATCCTTCAGTACAGGGGGGGAAATGTACAGTATGGTTTTCCACCCTCAAGCTTTCAGTTTGCTTCATCTGCTTATATGACTGCAATTTTAGGACTATGATCAGAACGCAACATCAGCAGGACTCCTGTGGCCTAAGCAATTTGAAATGAAAATAGCAGCAGCGAAAGCTTTTCTTAGCTCTGTAACACTATGACACAAGCCTTGCTCCCCAAAATTCCCTCTTCGACCTATCTGTGCATAGCGATAGCAAAACTTCATGGTGTTTTATATGAGCCAGAGCCTAGGAAAGTTAATTTTTTGGACAATAGCTCTCAGAATCCTTAGTGTTCATGTTGGCTGGGAGATTCTCAGGCTTGTATTTCAAAGTACTTTTTTATTTCAAGTTCTGATCTGTGTATCCCTGATTCCTCAAGGGCAAAAGTGTCTTGTGCCGCACGATCCCAAGGATGTTTACTCAGAAGGAAATGCCATGACACTTGATAAGTGAGACACCCCCTGGTAAGAGCACATAGGTGTGATAAACTACAGAGGTCCTATGTGTTTATTTACTTAGAAATAGCAGACTGGGAAGAGAATGAGACCTAATCCCAAATAACAATGCTATCCATGTCTACTTAGTTGTCAGCCCCATTGGGTCCTATTAGACTTACTCTAAACTAAAAGAGTCCCACTTAAACAGGACCTCAGCCTTTGTACAGCAGCACAGAGCTCCTCCAGATGGGACAAAAACATCTGGAGGATGCTGTTGTTCTTGCTTTTGTTTTTAAATGAACATAAAGTTTCTGTTATCCCTGATTATTTTCTGGCAATTCCAAGCACCAGCTGTAACATTTTATTCACACACTCAAGCAGATTCAATTCCAAAACATATCTGAAAAATGTGTTCCCTTTCCTCCTTTTATTTAAATTTTTAGAGTTCTGCAGGCTGAGTCTTCCTTATCCAAAATGCTTGGGACCAAGAGCATTCTGGATTTTGGATTTTTCCCTGGATTTTGGGATACTTGTATATACATAATGGGAGAACTTGGAGATGGGACCAAAGGCTAAAAACTAAATTCATTTATATTTTGTATACACACAGCTTGAAGGTAATTTCATACATAGTATTTTTAATAATTGTGGGCATGAAACAAGGTTTGTGTACATTGAAGCGTCAGAAAGCAAAGATGTCACCACCTCATCCACCCATGTGGGCAATTTTGGAGTATTTCAGATTTTGGAATTCCAGATAAGGAAGACCCGACCTGTAATGGAGCAGTGCAAGAGCGAAATGATACATATGTACTGGAACTCTATATATTTTTTTAAAAATTAAATCAGACTGGAGAAAATTTGCCCTTTGGGTTCATCCCAGCAAACTCTATCCCAGTCTAAAAAGCTTTTGGAAGAGCAGTGCAGATCCAAGAAATTGCTACAAAGAGCCCTTCCCGCTAAAAAGGAATGGGATGAGTGGATGTGGAGGTAATAACAACCAGCAAAACCCGGGGAAAACCAAGGAGCAACGTTGCGAGAGTTCATAGTTCTTTAGACCAATTTGGAAGAGCTTTTGGCCAGTCAGAGAACTGGTGAACAGGTGAAGGAATAGAAGAGGAATGCATGGGTAAGCTATTCAAAGTCTGAAATTTCCCAGTTGGACATGGAATGAATTAATGGGAAGACAATGTTGCAAAGCCAACCATGATGAAGGGACATTGTGATCAGCTATCTAGAATATGATCAGAGGAAAACAACATATTAATAATAATAATAATAATAATAATAATAATAATAATAATAGGTTTTATTTATATTGTCTTGCCTCTCCCGGCGGATCGAGGTGGGATTACAATAAAATTATACAAACACAATAATACTAATAACAATTATTTAAAATCACAATATAAAACCATATCCCATCTAAAAACAATTAGTACAATATAAAAATTTATCACAGCCTGAGGTAGGCTCCTGATCAGGAGGTAGCGAACTTGTTGAGTCTATAAAAGATCAGGAGGGTATGCTTGCCGGAAGAGGTATGTTTTCAGTGCCTTTTTGAAGGCGTCAAAGGTGGGAATGAGTCGAAGTTCTTCCAGAAGGTTGTTCCAAATTATTGGGGCCATAGCCAAGAATGCTCTTTGGTGAGTAGATGTTAATCTCACCTTGGGGTATTCAAGTAGATTCTTCCCAGATGTTCAGAGAGTGCAGGGCAGGTTATGTCGGGAGAGGCGTTCCCTCAAGTAACTCAGGCCCAAGCCATGTAGGGCTTTAAAGGTATTAACCAACACTTTGTATTGGGCCCGGAAGCTAATTGGCAGCCAGCGTAGAGATTTTAGTACAGGTGTTATATGGTCTGACATTGAGGTACCAGTGACCAATCTGCCTGCGGCATTTTGGACTAGCTGAAGCTTCCAAACTTGGTACAAAGGTAGCCCCATGTAGATCGCGTTACAGAAATCCAAGCGAGAGATTACCAGTGTGTGTACTACAGTTTCAAGGTCCTTTCAGTCCAGACAGGGGCACAGTTGACGTTTCAGCCGAAGCTGGTACCAAGCACTCCTGGCCATCGCATCTATTTGAGATGATAACTGCAGCGATGAATCCAGGAGTACTCCGAAACTGCGAACTTTGTCCTTTAGGGGAAGTGTGACCCTGTCCAGGACTGGATGGCAAATCTCCCTGCCCAGACTTGGGGAACCTATTATGAGTACCTCTGTTTTCTCTGAATTCAACCTGAGTTTGTTTTCCCTCATCCAGCCCATTACTGACCCCAGGCAGGCATCCAATTATCCCTATTTTTGTATCCTATCTTTCTCCCAAAACTGAGAGTCAAATTATCCAACAAACAGAATAAAGTACGCACAATTAAAATACAAGGCAAGGTTCAAACAAAAAAGATTAAACCCATAATTTAAAAGGTGACAATAAAAACAACAATATAACACCCACTTGGTTAAATAACCCTTCCTCCACAGTAGTGAAGGTTGTTGCCTCAAGGCTTGCCTGAGGAAAGACCTCCATCTTCAGGTAGAGATGCTTCAAGGAAGTTCTCAATTTTTTGTGATGGGACTCCTATGCTTTTATCTGAATGTTCTCAATAATGGCTGTACGACAGGGAAGAATTCAAACAGCACAGTTTCCTCCATAGTTGCACTTGCTAAATATTAATAAAATGGAGGTTAAGCAAGTGTAGAAAACAGCAAGATACATGTGTGTTTTCTCTGTATACGTGTACTTTTTTCATATGTGTGCAGAGAGAAGCATGCTGGAGAGCAAATCCAGAGAGGAACTAGCAAAGCCAGAGAACTCTGAGAGTTGTCATCCAAAAAAAAGTTACTTTTCTAAGATCTGTTTCACCATTCATTTAAAATGTTTAAAATGCAAAAGACATACCTGTTCTCATTAGAAGCTCTGACTCCATTTAATACCGCAAAAAACGACTGATAGCTGATAGGCACTTTAACTGCTGGACTGAGGAAATTACCATACTGACCATTGTATAAATTGACCTAGGTTTTTTGATTCAAAAAAATTTTCGACTTATACACGAGTATATTCAGTAGTTCTGGTCCTGAGCATTTCAGATAAGGGAGACTCAACCTGTATCTCCATCTCATGTCCATAGGTAATATCACTATTAAAAGCATTGGAGCAATAGTTGGTTAAAAAAAGGCAACCCAAATTAAGAGGCTTGGCATTCATCCTGCATAAACATTAGTTCTCTGCGTACAACCTGAGACATTGAAACAGCAGAGATGTGAATGTCCTGGAATATTGTGCCTCTAGAAGCAGAAGTAGTTGGTACAAGTTAATGATTCTGAAATGACATCCTAGCTATGTGCAAATGCAATTAGTCTCTGGCAAGCTTGGTATCACATAAAAGGTCACATATGCACAAACCAGGCAGCACTTAATTAAATGGGTTGTGTGAAATATAACGGATGTGTACACTATGTTTTTAAAAAATCCCTCCAAGAATCCTGGTGACATAATAAGCCCTCAAGCAAAAGCAGAGTGGCCAGTGCTGTTAACCATTGCATTTAAGGCTATAAATAGGCCCTTGTATTGAACCACTGTAAGGCATCTCTTTTCTTGTCCTCTCCAGGCAGGAAATGATTGTTCGTGGGCAGCCCTAGCCTTTGTGTTGGAAGGGGAAATGATTTGTGAATCACATCAGGTAGCTGGCTTTGGATTTATTCTAATTTAAATGTGATTTATTGAGAAAATAAGGAAAGAGGCACACATGCCTCGTGCACAGCTTTCTGGGCTTCATTAAATTACTTGCTATTGAAAAAGTGCCATTTTTTTCCAGTTGAGATGGCTGTAAATGAAAAAAGAATCTGGAAAAGGTCACAATTTCAGTACACATGGGTGGTGATTTATTTTCAGGAAGCCTGGGGTACCACCTCCACAATTCCTGTATCCAGTCTAATAAGGAGGGAGGTAGACACGTGATTAGTTGCCAAGACAAGAGTACATTCCTATGCTCAGCTTACCTGGCAGTATGCTACATTGAACTGGATAGTGCTTGCTTACTTCTAAGGCGGGGGTAGGAATCTGTCAAGCCTCCAGATGCTGCATGATTGCAAGTCCCAGCAGCCCTAGTAAGCAAAGTCAGTGCAGAGGAATGCTGTGAGATGAAGCTTAACAGCCTCTGGAGGGACACATGCTTCCCTGTCCTGCTCAAAGGCAACATGGGCAGGAATGCAGTGTAAGACATGTATGGGATCGTTTACTAACCCTACTCAAAATTCCCACTTAAATCTGGGGTTTTGGTTTCTTGTGTAATGTGTAGCCCGAACAAAAAAAGCAACCACTTCATCAAAGGTATAATAGTCAAGTTACACACACACACCCATATTATGAAGCCGCTCTGAGTCCCAGTTCTGGGAAAAGAATGGGATACAAATTAATAATAATAATAATAATAATAATAGGATGTGATGTGTGCCTTTTGAATTAAAACCATTCTTCTTGCTTTGGGATCAACACATTTTATGCATATCCACTTGGAAGTTAGTTTTCAATGGGACACACTCTTAGGTTTAGAATTTCAGCCTCTTCCAAGATTTCTGGAATACTGTGTCCAGTTCTGGGCACCACAATTTAAAAAGGATGTTGAGAAACTGGAGCGTGCCCAAAGGAGGGCGACTAAAAGGGTGAAGGGTCTGGAAACCATGCCCTATGAGGAATGACTTAGGGAGCTGTGGATGTTTAGCCTGGAGAAAAGAAGGTTAAGAGGTGATATGATAGCCCTGTTTAAATACTTGAAGGGATGTCATATTGAGGAGGGAACAAGCTTGTTTTCTGTTGCTCCAGAGACTAGGACCCGGAACAGTGGATGCAAGCTACAGGAAAAGAGATTCCACCTCAACTTCCTGAGAGTAAGGGCTGTTTGACAGTGGAACACACTCCATTGGAGTGTAGTGGAGTCTCCTTC
>NC_056522.1:142112740-142148898 GCF_019175285.1 Sceloporus undulatus | reverse complement strand
TGAAGGTTAAGAGGTGATATGATAGCCCTGTTTAAATACTTGAAGGGATGTCATATTGAGGAGGGAACAAGCTTGTTTTCTGTTGCTCCAGAGACTAGGACCCGGAACAGTGGATGCAAGCTACAGGAAAAGAGATTCCACCTCAACTTCCTGAGAGTAAGGGCTGTTTGACAGTGGAACACACTCCATTGGAGTGTAGTGGAGTCTCCTTCCTTAGAGGTTTTTAAACAGAGGCTGGATGGCCATCTGTCGGGATGCTTTGATTGAGATTTCCTGCATGGTAGGGGGTTGGACTGGATGGCCCTTGCAGTCTCTTCCAACTCTATGATTCTATGACTTTATCTAGCTTCCTCATCAATCTCTTGCATGTATAGTGGAGGGGGGGGGATAATGTGGCCTGTGGGTCTTGTGTAACCCCAAGAGGTATTTCAGAAGGGTCCAGAGATTGCCCTCATTGTCCCAATGTTCCTCCCAAACAGGTGAGTAGCAGCTCCAGAAGACTCCGAGGTGGGCAATTCTGATCTTAACAACCTTAACAACAGCAACACCACCACTATCTTTTTCATTATGCCAGGAGTGATCTTCTGGCCACCTAAAGCTCAGGCTTTAGATATGCAGGGTAGGACTTTCTCTCAATCCCTCTACCTTTACAGGCACAATTGGTGAAGAGTCAGGAGAAAGCCTCCCCTGTGGCTGCTTAAAGGCTGTACAACTACCTTCCATGGGGAGGTTGGTTAGCTTCCTCCTTGCTGTCTTTTGGGAGAAGCAGGTGAAAATCTTTTTATCCAGGCAAGCCTTTGAGATTTTAATTTATGAAAGAGTAGTGTGTGTGAAGTGGTGTTTTTAAAACCTATTATTAGTAGTTATGTTTTATCCTGGTTGGATAAAGCATAGAAGACTTTCTGGTTTGTTTGCTCATATTCATGCAAAGGGTTTGCATGTGGAGGTAAAAGGCTCATTTACATCTTTGTTTATTAAAATAAGCTTGTTACTGTGCCATAATCCAATGGTATCCAATACTATTACAACTTTCATATTCATACCAGAAGCCAACATGACACTACTTACAGCTATACTTACACTTTCTGTTCAAGAGCTCCTACTCTTTCCTGTGGGGAGAAAAATGTATCACTCAGCTTCATGAAAAGTATTGCTGTTTTGTTCTCTTGCAGAAACCACCAGCAACAGAAGTATTCAAATTAGTGAGGAATATGTTAACACTGGAACAAAAGAGCAACCTACATAAAGTTAATAACTGTCACTTAAGTCATATTTCACCATGAAAGGTTCAGAGGGAGTCGGAAAAGAGAGAAATGGGGGCGAGTTTAAATTTTTCCTGGCGAGCTTTAAGTTCCAGGACAGGAGGAGTACTAGTTTTAACTGGCTGTAATATACATTAGCCTCTTCTAATGCAGTTCATTTCTAACATCATTTCTTTGTTCAAGGCTGAAATCCTATATCCATTTCTCTGGGAGTAAGCCCCACCAAACTCAGTGGGACATTCTTTTGAACAGGCATGTAGAGGATTGTGCTATGAAATAGTCACATCCAGCCTTTCCTTGTGAAGTTCAAGGCAGCTAAAAATAGAAAGTATAAAATGCCGGTAAATTACATTTCATAAACCACCAACCAAATATGAGACAAATGAGCAAACAGTGCTTCTCAGGCTAACTGAGGTGCAGGACTGGCAATTCCCCCCCAGTATGTCAGGGACCAGTATCATATTTGCTATAACTGTTCCTTTCTCTACTGGAAGCCTGCCTGGAATGTGAGGCAATGGCTCAGTGACCAGTGTCAGTCCGTGGACCACCGCTTTCAGTAGCATTGCTTTAGACTAAAAACCAGCAAACAAAAAGATATAGCCATGTCCTTAAAATTTCAGCTTTGGTGCTGGGAAGCCTCTTTTAAAAGGGTGAGTGGGATGTAGCTCCCCATGTAGAATCTAAAAGAAGGACAGCCACAGCCGCCTGTATCAAAGAGATTAACATTTAAGCACTTTTGTACATCATCAAAGTTGATACCCCTGCTTACATGAATCTGTAAATCAAGGCCAACAGATGCAATCCTATACCCACTTACTGGAAGTAAGTCCCATTGGACTCAGTTGGTCTTTGTTCTGAGTAGAAATGCCTCGAATTGTCATGCTGTCAGTTTCTTCATGAGTCAACATCTTTGTTAAATGCAAAGGCGCAGGTAAAAATGTTGTAATATAATATATTCCTTTCCCCCAGCTGAACAGTGACATGTCTTATGTTACATTACATGATGTACAAAAAGAAAAGGCAGCAGGGGGAGTTTAGGGGCTGTGAATACAATATCTGACTGGATTGGAAGCAGATGATAGCCAAGGCTTAATCAATGGGTGGTGCCCTTTGGATAGACCACCAAAGGGTTAGTGTTAGCCTTCGTATCCTCTCTGTAAACCCAAAATAAATATCAAAAAATTAAAAGGAAAAAACAAAAGTGACAAATTCATGAAAGATCTCTCCCTTGGAAGCTTTTCTTGCACTTGCATAGCAGCACAAAAAGGAGGATGGGCCTATTTAGTCCACTATTCTGTTCCTATAGCATCCAACCATTTGCCCACAAGATGTTGACATTCAGGTCATGAGGAATGCCACTGAGGAGGCCTGATGCGGAAGAGGACAGGGCTCCTGCATCTTCGTGTGTCATGTCTAGACTAGAGACAGATTGCCAAGCAAGTTTTACTTGTTGAGATTCCATCTTTTGTGTAACTTTTTAAAGGTACAGAAACCATCCTCTTTTGCAGCTGGCGACTCTGAAATGCAACAGCACCTTCTGTTCACACTGTCTGCTATTATTATTCAAAAGGGAGTATTCTTTCCCAAGGGGTGTGTGTGGGGGGGGCTTTTCTGAAGGATAGATGGAATTAAACCTCCTCATTTTAGGAATTTATGAAGCATCCAAGCTACTTTCCCCCGTGTTAGGATGTTTCTCAGCTTCTCCTGGCTATTTTCCTCTTTGCACTCTCCTGTCCCATTTCCTGCCTGCTTTTCTGTAAAGTTAAGCAACAGGAGACAGGCTGGGAAAGGGGAAAAAAAAGTGAGTCACAACTGCTTCACCTCCTACTTTATCTGTGAATTTCAACATAAAATGTGGGGTGACTGCTGGCCCCATCTCCAAAAAGAAATACATTGCAAAACTTTGGACAAAAGGAGGCAGATATAAATAATGTATATAAATAGTATACATTGAAACGTATTACTGTAAATAGAACCCATCTCATCATAGATTGGGTTGCCAGAGTGGAAACTAGAGAGTGCTCCTGTACCTTTAATGGTTGTGTAGAAGGAATTTTAGCAGGTGTTACCTGGTTTTTGATAGACGAGACCTGATGAAATTCCCACTTCTACACAGTCATTTAAAGCACTGGAGCCCTCTCCAGTACTCAACTAGCAACCCGAAACTGCAACCTGTACGACTGCTTACTGTCTACATACTAAGCATCCATGGGCAACTTCAAAGCTTCTGCTGTCCCTTCTTTTACTGTTCTTTAGCCTTAAGCTGGACTGGAACTGAAGGATAACCCTGCAAACAAAAGTGCATCTTCCAGCAGATAACTCTCCGCTGACAGCTCTTCAAACAGAGGCGTGTCCTCCCTGTACATGTCCATCCTGACAAACAGCAAAACTCCAGGTGCCAAGTGGAAACTTTATTTACATACTTCAGGGAGCAAAAAAAATATATGTGATTGAGCAGAGCCATCACAAGATAGATCTGTAAGTATGGAGCTATGATGAAAGAAGACCATGCTTGGGCTTTTCTGGAATGTGGCTGGCATTAAGAGCCCACATCCGTTACAGTGGCTGGCACTTGGGCAATTTTGTTTCTGTGTTGGTTTGTAGGCCAGGCTAGAAATTTCTGCTGGTGTTTAAAATTATACAGTGGCTCCTTGGTATCTGTTGGGATTGGATCCCAGGATCCCCTGTAGGTAGCAAAATCCGTGGATGCTCAAATCCTGTTCAATGCAATGGTGTAGTTACAATGGTGTCCCTTATAGAAAATGGCAAAATCAAGGTTTGCTTTTTGGGGAATTCATATATTTCTGGAATATTTGCAAGCCATGGGTGCTTGAATCTGTGGATAAAACATCCGTACTGTAATTGTTATATATTTCCCCACCACCACCCATAATTGACATAGAACTAACAGATGAGGGTGATGGTGATCAAAGCCTGCCACACGATAAAAAATATTGCAGCAGAGGTGGGAAAGTGTCGGGCCACATCAGTTCCCAGGGGCCCTAGAGGAGATACTGCTCTTTGATGCTCCAGCACCCAGCAAAAGGTTCATTTTTAACATTGCACTGAAATGTCCCCCACTGCCTGCTGGGGAACCTGGGGGCAACTTTTTACTATCTCTGGTAAGACAGCTAGAGCATTTAGGCTCAGGAGAGGCTTTTCTTTTCAACAGGAAATAACTGGAAAGTCAATGGCAGGGTCTTTTGTGAAAAATGACTCCTCATGTCCCTTAGTTGCTTCTGGGTGGGATGTGGGGGGACATTTTGAGCAAAAAAACCCAATCAAACAATTTTTAAAAAATTGAGGGAACAAGGTGTAGTGGTTTGAGTGTTGCACTGCAATCTCGAAGACCAGGGTTCAAATCCCTGCTCAGCCATGAAAACCCATTGGGTGACCTTGGGCAAGTCACACACTCTCAGCCTCAGAAGAAGGCATGGGCAAATCTCCTCTGGACAAATCTTGCCAAGAAGGCCCTGTTGTAAGTTCACCTTAGGATCACTATAAGTCAGAAGCAAAGTGAAGACACACAACAACAAGAAAGGGCCCACAGACACTCCTTTGGGATCACATGAAGCCCAAGGGCCACCCTCCCTCCTTCCCCTGTATTGGAACAATAGTATGCGTTTCATGTGACACTATAAAAGGAGCACAACTTTCATTTGAGCAATGTAAGAGGGGATGGGATTTGGCTAAAAGTGCATGGAAAATTCATTACAGAATGCCTCCCTCCACTTCCCCCAAGCCCTGGAATAAGATATGAGAGTCAGTTTCCTACAAACCTTCATTTCACTTGAAATAATTGATTAACTAATACATTCTATGCTTTTATAATAGCTTCTGAGTCAAAAAGAATCTAAGGAAGCCCCTTGAAAGTAAGACATCTCTCCAGGTTACACTCTCCAGGTTTGACTGCTTATGGCATTTTTACTACATAACTGCAGCTTTAAGAGGAATTTTGTGTATGCTTTTGTTGATCAATTGTTTTGCTGACTGGGAAGATTCTTCCTTTGACCTTGTTTTCAAAAATACTTTGAGCATAATCTCTGCACTGAATGCATTCTAAAGGCCTCAGGATGTGGGATGCATCCATTCAGAAGTGAACTGGGTTAGATTTAAAAAATAGATGCTTGATGTGAGGATAGGTTTGCTCACCAAAGAAAGTCTGTAGCTCAGTGGGATCAGAGCTGAGGGTTGTTATTTGTCTGGACTGCATTTACAAGAATCTATCAGCCATTATGGAGTAGCTGAAAAGAGTAACTTTTCTAAGATCTAAGTAGAACAGCATATGTTTTCATGCAGAAGTTCAGTCTCTCAGATCTGTAAGTACAGCTGGGAAAAATCTCTTTCTGAAAGCTCAGTGAGCCACTGTCACTCAGGTCCAAAACACACTGCAGAAATAATCCAGTTTGAGACTGCTTTAAGTGTCATGACTCCATCCTATGGAATCCTGAGAATTATAGTTTATTGTGGCACCAGAGCTCTCTGACAGAGAAGGCTAAATGTCACACAAAACTACAGTTCCCAGAATTCCCTACCATTGACCCAAGGCAGTAAAGTGGTTTCAAACTGGATTATTTCTGCAGTATGTTTTGGACCTATGTGTATAATCGTTTGTAGCCTTCCAAATGGTGCTGGGCTGCAATCCCTCCCCAGTGCCTATGTGGGCTAGAATGTGTGGCTATGCTGTGCAAAACAGACAAATTATCTGGTTTAAAGCCATCTTCTAGGTTTCTAGGCATGAAAAAAGCAACAAGTTCACACAGTCATTCAAGAACATGGGTCTTGCAAGCTAGAAGGTAGCCATATGTTTGGAGAATATGGAATTTGTAGTCTAAAACCAAGGGAATGTTAAGTCTAGGATCCTTGAAAGACATTCCCCTTTACTTGTTCTTCCCTTGCAACTGCTGTCATGTTAAATGGGGGAATAAACCGAATAAGTATTTTAAATGTGTGTAAGATGTTTTGAAATATTTCCATTCCCAGTCAACAAGGCCAATGGGCGTTGTAGACCATCTGGAATTAGTCCTGCTATACATTTAGTTGAACATTGCTATGACTGACTGACAGATTGGCATTGCTCCAACTTTTCCAGCTTTTAAAATGTTGTAGTAGTAGTAGTAATAATAATAATAATAATAATAAAATGTATTTTTATCCTGCCCCTCTGCGCAACGCAACCAGGGCGGCTTACACTATTAAAATATACATTCCATATCCAACAATCCCACCACCCCCCCTTAAAATACTATTGAACAGTTTAAAACATACTTAAAATTTTCCAATTTTTCTCTCCTCTGCCTACTTTCCTCCCTTGTCCTCAGCTTACTTCTATTGCTGCAAAAGTAGTTTGCACTCAGCTGACTCAGTGGCTAAGAGGAGAAGAGTGGAGGGAGCCCTTTCCTGTAGGCTTAGGCAAAAGCAAACTGCAGCAGCCTCTTCTAGTTTGTCTGTTCTTTATTTATAGCTTTTGCCATCTGGATCTCTGATTTTGCTTGGTCTCAGTTTTCATCTGTGAAATGTTGGAGGGTATATTATTTGGCATATACTTTCTTGGATTGCAGCTCACTTCATCAGCAACCCAGGAAATAAAAACTGGCGGTCTTTAAGATGTTACAAGAGTCTTTATTGTTTTTACTGTGGAATGTGATGTAAGTAGAACTTCTTGGTTAAATCATCTTCTGTGATCTTTGAAAATTGTGACATCTTGTGGCAAAACATAGCAACTGTGACCATATCAACTCAGTGCTGACTATACATGCTGAGTCTCCCTTATCCAAAATATTTGGAACCAAAAGTGTTTTGGATTTTATATAAGATAGATAGATAGATAGATAGATAGATAAACAGAGAATATCTGTATTTGCATATACTTACATAGTGAGATATGTTGGAGATGGGACCCAAGTCTAAACCCAATTGTTTGGGAGGTAGTCTGCGTTATGTGGATGTAGCCCTTGCTCTTTATTTGAGCTTTTTATGGTGGTGGTGGTGGTGGTGGTGTGTGTGTGTGTGTGATAGAGAGAGAGAGAGAGAGAATTGGTTTATTTTGTGCATTTGGTGCTCAGACAAACACACAGAATATGCCTACTGTGAATCAGTTTTTATTCTACTTTGTAGAGCTGACTGTGTATTTTGGCTTTTAGAGGCCAGACCCTCTGTGTCGTCCCATGACACAGAAACACGCTATTACAGGTAAACAGAGCGGAATGGCTGTCTGAAATCTTTTTGGTGAGCTTAACTATTTAAAGTTTGTTTCCACCATATCTGAAACCCTCTGTGTGTTTTGAATGAGATTGCCACCAGAGCCTGGAGCAGTTGATCCATCTATCCACCCACACCGAAGCAATAGAACAAGATGGAATGTGCACCTGAGAGATGAAAATAGCATGTGTCATTGATTTCAAAGACTGAAAGATTCAACATGAAAAATCCTGAAATGTTATGTTTATTCTTTGCATTCTACTTCATGATTTCCAGGTTATATGGAGCAGACTGAGCATTTTTGCAATTTGTAGTAGTCAAAAACAATCCCAAACATTTATTGTATAGTGTAAAACAGTCCAGTAGAATCATTTACGATTTTTGACAAAAACAATTAATGAAAACAGAGTAATACTTTACATGCTCAGTCTTTTTGAAAATAGTGACATACAAAATAAGTAAATAAAAATAACAAATTAAAAAATCCATTCTTTGCTGCACAAAAGCAATGTTCATTTACCTCTGGTGTAAATACTATAGTCATGCTTTAAAGTATTCGTTCACCGTGGTCCAAATCTGTTTTTGAAGGCTCTCAGTGATTTTCTCATAATTGGAGCAATTTCTGTGATTAAAATGGTAGATGTAGAATAAAGTCCATTTGGGAATGGTATCAATAACAAAATTAGAATGAGCTCAACAATTAACTGAAAACATTAGGATAATGCTCAGTGCTAGAGAGCCAATGAAAAGTATATGGAAGATGGTGGCTGAAACTTGATTTTGCAGCCCCCAGGAAAGTAGCCATGGAGTGTGTGAGAGAGAACAGTGCCTCCAAGTCACTTAATAACTACCAAATGTCTATTTAAAAGCCTCTAGCAAAGGAGAGCTCACCACCTTCCAAAGCAGACCATTCCACTGTCAAATAGCAATTATTATCAAGACATTTCCCCTAATGTTTAGATATTGCCAAAGATTTTCTTATAATTGGAAACCATCAGTTTTAACCATCTCCCCTGGAGCAACAGAAAACAGCAATGGGATATATCAAAATCTGTCTCCTCACCACCAGAAATCCTGATGCTTTTCCGTGGTGGAGATGATAGGACTACTATTTACTTTTTAAAAAATCTGTGTAAGTATTACATTCACAAAATGGTTGTATTTTTCCAATTTGGCGCCAAATCAGGCTCAGAGAGGGATTAATGCAGGATGGGAATCCCTTGCATCAGTGCCTGACTGAATTACCAGCCACCAACGCAAAACCAAACAGTTAGGAGAACTTAATACCAGCAGCTGGGATATTGACAATACGTAAGAATGGACTTAGGTAGCCACTGCATCTCTGATATAATATCAATAAGAGCTTTACCTACTTTTAGGAGGTTTCTTCACCACTTGAGTTGGTCCATTCTTGTAAACAGAAAACCTAGTAGATGCCATATTGCTACCGTTATTGGAAATGGAAGAGGTCTTATTTCCCATCTGGTTTTTGGAGTTCTTTGATCTAGCAAAGAGCAGCAACACAGATAATTTACGTCAAACTCAGTGGCATTGACAAAATTGATTTGTTTTTGTTTGTTTTTAGAATCCCAGATATGTAGTCCAAAAAACTAAATTTTTCAAGCTTTATTCTTCACATGGAGCTAAGCAAGACAGAGGTACTTGACTGACAGAATCCACTGTTATCCCCATAGCCATGAGTACCTAGAATACTTCAATCTGAAGTCTTACAAAACTAGGCTCCTGCCCTCCCTGTCAGTCCTGAGTGTTATGTACTATTTTGATGCATTTGTTGTGTACTAATCTAGCTGCCTGCAAAATCCTCTACCTGTATGCATCCTTATGGTAAGACTCCCTGCTGAGAGCACTGGTAAGAAAAAGCACAGTTCTCCACTATAGATTTAAACCAGTTCAACAGTATTACTGCTTTGACCATCAGGAAACTCCAAGATTTCTGTGGCTTTTCTTCTTCTGAGAAATGTTTATTATAAAACCCATATAGGTTTATAATAAATATAACACCAAGAGAAGCAGTACCTAAGTGTTTCAAAGCATTGAAATATCAGGGTTGCAGCTTCCTCCCAGTTATGGGGAGGAACCAAACATGATGGTGGCAAATCCAGAACTTTAAATACAGGTCCTAATGAACTGTTTACTATGCTTGGAAGAATGAAGATCCAATTTTAGGGATAGGGATTTCCCCCCAGATACAGTATTCCAACATCCCAGAGTGCTGTAGAGGAATTATTCTGCAAAGAAAAACACATGGAGGTTTTATTCCACAAAAATGTCTTTCCTGTGGAAGAAACTATTTTCTGTGCAGAGAACAGGATTTCTAGACAAATAACTTTTGCGTGTTCTTCTTCATAGAACAAGTCCTCCACAACATTTCATGGCATAGAAATACGGAGAGAATACTGCAGAGGAATATTCATTTTCTCCCACAGTAGCGAGAAAATTACCATCCTTGTATAACTGAGGATTTAGATCCCACAGAAGGGGAATGTAAGGTTTAACACTCTTTTCCCACACACCACTTGATACTCTCCACACTCCAGACACAACAGCTTTGCTCTCAGCCAAGCTCTGAAATAACAGGTGAGAAGAAACAAGAAGGAAGAAGTGGAGGTGTACTGGGAAAACAGTGGCTACCTTCCCCCAAAGTTATTATTTTTTGTAAGAGATAAAAATTAATCCATCACACAACTGCACCAGAGCAATGATGCAAAACCTGAAGGCATAGGGCTGTTACTATCATGGCTTGCTCTACTTTAATTGGACATATAAATAGCACTTACTTAGGCTGAAGTTGAAAAACAGGCGCTGCTGTCCCATACCTGACTTTCTGACAGCAGACACTTCTAGGTGGCTTTCCCATGCCATGGATGAAAGCCATTTTAACTTGGCAGCCTAGCCAAAAAGAAGCAAACCAAAGTTTCCTCAAAACCAAAGTTTAAAACAATACAGAAGGAGTCCTAATGTTCTTGGGTTTTAGCTCTGTAGTTTCTACAGACAAAATGCAGCCACTACAGCTAACACTGGGATTTTTGTTTCAGAAGAGGTGAAAAATGAGGCAGATAGTTGGGCAGGGGTGATGCCAAACCATGGCTTGCAGCAATGGCTTGGCCAAGAGAACACAGACCATGACTGGGAATGGCAACCAAGCTGGGAACTAAAGCCACTATTCTGACAGTGATTTTTCTGACAACAGAATTGGAAAACTGATTTGAAGTAACAAACCTATTAAGCAATGTCCTAAAGGACCCCTACCAGGAAAACATCTGGGGAGTCTCAAAACTGAAATAAAAAGAAACAAAAAGCCATATACTATACTAGAATGTAAGTCAAGGTTTGTAGCCTAAATTATTCTTAGCACAAGCTATGGTTTGGTGGTCTCTCTCAACCAATCCACTGTCTTCAGCCTACTATTTAGATAAGCAATCCATGGTTTCCGGCAGTTATGGATATCTTACCTTTAAGTTTTTCAGACCAAGATGTAATAATGCTTTTGGTGAGAGACTTCAGCTTTTCTTCTCTTTGAACAAAGAGCCTCAAATACATTTCACGCCATGATTCACAGTCCAAGAGCTGTTCATTTCTGAAGTATTTTTGACAATGTCTCTTCCATAAGTGGTCAGTCTCTTCTACAAATGTCTATTTTAGTTGAAGAAAAGCACATTCAGACATTCCAAAAGCAACGAAGGATGAAAGGACATTGAAGCAGTGTGTGTTTTTTTTTTTGGGGGGGGGGGGAATCGGCAGATGTAGGTTCCCATCATGTAGGACAAGCTATATCAGTATCCTGCTCCCTCCTAGTGGAAGCTGGTAATTCCAATGTCAGTGAGGCAGATGAACAAATGGGGATTTAATCTAAACATTTTGAAGGAGCTAACCAAGGTTTTAAATATATTTTGGAGCAGGATTCAGCTCCTTGGATAGTTCATTTAAAATGGATTCACAGTGGATTCACAGCTTCCACTGGTATCAGAACTAGCAGCCGCAGATTCCCTCCCCATCACCTTTATAGCCCTAACCTCATAAGTGTTTTGACTCCATTTTTGCATCAAGGTACAGTATTTTGATATCTGCCATACCGGTTGCTTTTGTGTGTGTTTCTTTTAAATGGGTTAAAAAGTCAGCCCTCCATATCTATGGATTTTTTATCCACAGATTCAACTATCCACCTCTTGAAAAAATTCCAGCTAATACCAAAGGCCCACAGTAGATGAACTATCAATATTGTTTTGTGAACACAAGCACCACCAGAATTGTGTGATATTCAGTTCACTAAGAATCTGGTTTAGAATTCTAACACCATTTTCTTGTCTGGGAGGAGAAAGTGGGGTATACATTCCATTATAAGTAAAATGTGTCAGTGAGGTTTCTAAAGCAGAATTGAATTTACTGCTAGAAAAGGACTCCTCTGCTAAAGAAAGAAGTGATACAATCAACAACAAAGCTGGAGTCAAGTTGCTCCATGTTCATTCAAAAGGTGTGAAGCATTTGTAAAATTCATCCAGTATTGTCAGTCACATGTTACAGTCACCTTGCTCTTATTGGAGTAAATATGGCATATAAATGTATAAAATAAAATAAAAGGAATTCTTTTCCCTGGCGTTGACTGTTGTGTCTGTGATGAATTACCACCATCTCTCTCAAATGATGGTCTTCACAAGATGTGTTTTACACACATGCCGTGTAGAATTAATACAAGGAGAGGTTGGGGAGATCCCATTGTGCCTGTTGGATTCACGGCTTTTAAAAAGAAAGAAAAAATGTTTACCGGATTGCAGCTCTCTATCCGAAATAACTGTTCTGGTGTACAATGAGACAGAACAGGCTCCAGGATTTCAAAAGGGACTCCTCCAACTTCATACAGTGCTACAAAGAAAGAATACTTTTACCTTCACACAGCAAATTCATTCTCCCACCATGTTACCCCACCCAGTGTAAACCAAAACCTTTAGAGCTTGGAAAAATTACTTTTTTGGACTACAACTCCCAGAACCACTTTCCATACAGCATATCCACAGCATAGGACTGCCCGTGTTGATAAAAGATTCTGGGAGTTGTACCCCAAGAAATAACTTTTCTGAACTCTGACCTTTCATAGGCAATTTGCAGAATACTAAAATAAGTCCAGAAGAATTTTTGGTTTGTTTGTTGTTGTTTTAAAAAAGACACCTCCATTTATATGGATAGTATAAGAGCACACGAGTTTACAATCTAGAATTCAAGCCTAGGAAAAACACAGGAAGGAAAGGAAACAGGAGCAAACCGAGACAGAAGACAAGATACTTCTTGACAGAGGAGCTCCTAGTGTTACCAATCAAAAGACACTCCCTCATAAACTAATGTTTGTGGTAAAAAATAAACTGGAAAAAAGATTGGTGGAAAACACAGGAGGGTTATAAACGGATGATGGCATCCATTTGACTTGTGCCACACTTGCTTCAGGAATATGCCCCCACCTCAAGAACAGAAACTAAATTGACCTTCAAGATGAAAAAGGTTCCCTACCCTTGATCCTCACACAGAAAAATCAATGGGAATCTTGCCATTAGGCTGCAGTCTTGGCAGCCTTGTCTCCATATTAATAACAAATAAACTGGCATCACCAAGTGATATTATATTTTATTTGTTTCACATACAGTGTTGCCAATTTCTGGGGAATTCCTCGCAATCCTGGGAATTTAATTAATTTCTTTCTGGGGATTTTGACTGAATAATAATAATAAATATTGGGGAATTATGGGAATTGTGGATTTTGGTAAAACATTCCAGGGAATATCTTCGAGGCTTGTTGGCAAGACTGTTCACATACTTTATGACTACATGCTGCCCAAAGGGCAGGATGGGCTCTCTAGCCTTATGGCAACCATCCTAGGAGAAGGAAAACTCTAATCCCAAACCCGGGCAGATGGTGCTCGTCTAACCCTATAAGGTCAACCATCTAAGAGAAGGAAACTCTAATCAAACCTACGGACCGAGGACCTCGCTGCCATTGTCCATGCTTGTCAAGGCCTCAGCAGTCGAACCTCTGGTTTAAAGAGTGAGGCCAGTTCTGTGCACGCTGCGCTCCACCAGAAAAATCCATTGCACAGGCTCGAAGGACACATGCTGCCTTATAGAAGTTTGGGAGCTTCTGCCTCTTGCTTTACATAAGCTTTGGGCAAAGCACACCCCACCAGATGTTGATAGACTGAAACTCCTACTCAGCATATCCAATGGTGAGAGATGCTGGAGGTTGCAGTCAAAAAACAGCCTCACACACACCCCTCACACACCCGGGGGGGAGGGTGGCGGACAAGCCACATATCCCTATTTTAGTGTAAGGCCAGGGGTAAGAAATTAGAGGAGGCTAGAAGGCCACATTACCACCATAAGCAACCTCATCCCATGCCTATATATATATATATACACACACACACACACACACACACACACACACACACACACCCTAAAGGTTTTTGCCCCCCCCCCCCCAATGCCTTCTAGGGGATATGGCAGCATGTTTGTCATGTTCTTGGAGAGGTCAGGCCATTTTAGGCCCAAGAGATGCCTTTTTTTCAAAATAGGAAGTCACCAGAAGTCACTTCTGTTCTTTAAAAGGGCTTTTTCTGGGCGTAAAATGGTTCAGACATCTCCAAAATGTGGTAAAATTGCCCTCCACATCCCCGGGGACTACTTGTGGCCTGCAAGCCACAGTTTGTCCATCCCTGGTTTAAGCTGTGGTTAAACTTAGTGAAAGCAACTGGTCAGATGGCTGACAAATCAGAGAAGAAGAACAACCCTATGTGGTATATGGACCAAATGTTTTCCACGCCTTTTCTGCTGGTATAGTTATAAATAAAATAAATATTAAACAGACACAGCACAACATTTCATTCCTCTTGAAAGTAAGGAAAGCCCTGGTAAACTCAGTCTAGGAACCCATCTCCATGAGGAACATTTAATATTACAAAAAACCATGAACCAAAATGGTACACAACCAAGTTAAAGCCCATAACCATGAAGCATTTCCAGTACTTACAGTCAATATTATTTTGAAGTACACGGATGCATTGTTCATACAGGGTTAGCATTTTTGAGAGACAGACCATTTTAGAGCTAGAGTACACTTGCACTTTGGAGTTTCGCCTCCAAATAGTGAACTGAGTGGCTTCGCTTTTCTTGGGTGGTTTTTCCTTGGTTGGCGGAGCTGCGGAATACACAGAAAGAATTTAAAGATTTTTAAAACTGCTGTTTACTCTTTAAGGAGTTTCAATTAGATTTTTGAAAAGGGCCGTCTCTCCTAACACTGTTCCTCAGCTTCTTTTCAAACATGGTACCCAGAGTTTACCTTCACATTAGCTTTTAAATTTTTTAAAAAGAATTATTGAAACTTTAATGTTAAAACCAACAATTGATACACACCAACACAGAAAGGAGGGACAGGGACCACAAAGATCCAATTACTACTTACAAACATTAATAAGCACATGCAAAATACACACAAAAAAGTACTAATAGTAAACACAATAAAAGACTTTCAACTTTCTTGATCCACAGTTAACTGAATCTTCCACATTTCCTCTTCTCATATAAGGCTAAGCAGTTAGATAAAAATCTACCTTAATTTTTCTAAACCACAAACTGTGAGCTCATCTTCCAACTAACTGCAATTCTTACTTCTGTCTATTTTAACATCAAGTACTGTACTGAAACCTATTATCTTTGTATAAGGTCTCCCTCTGTTGGACATAGTCAATAAATCACATCCATGCTTTCAAGAAACCATTTATAGATTTCCCTCTAATCAGATGTGTCAGTTTCTCCATCTCTGCAATTTCCATCATTTGCCCCCTCCATTCATTTTTTTTTAATTTTGGGACTCTTTAAACATTTTGCATAAATTAATCTTGCTGCCAATACCATATACCTGACAATCTTTCCATGTTCTTTTTCTATCTTTGAGTTTTCATCAAAAATTCCCTACAGAAAAAATTCCAGATTCTCTGACAATTTTAATCTCAATATTTTCTGCATTTGTGATTTAATACAACTCCAATTTTATTATTATTATTATTATTAAACATGATCTACTACTTTATTACATTTCCAACACTTCTTAGTGGCTCTTTTATATATTTTGGCCTATTTCACTGGAGATAGGGGCCATTGGTACATCATTTCAAAAATATTTTGTTCATGTTTCAAAGGAAAATCTTTTTAAAAAACCTAACACTGTAATTTTTCATTATAGAGTCAGTGTAGTGTCAGAAATGACTTGAAAGCACTCAGCAACAACAAATAAACTCTAGATTGGTGATTCCCAAATTCTGACCTTCCAGGTGTTTTAGACTTCAGCTCTCAGAATCCCAAGACATTGGCCAAGATGTCTGAGGCTTCTGGCAGCTGAAGTCCAAAAACCTGGAGGACCAGAGTTTGGGAATCCCTGCTCTAGACTGATGCTTGCAAAGGCAGGTTGGTACACCTACCCATAACCAGATCAGTTCCCATGAAAACTTAGTATTCATCATTTTAAAAACAAAGAAAGAAGGAAGGAAGGAGCACTTGTTTGCATGTGACAGATCTCCTCTGGCAGGCCATTCCACAATCTGGGAGCAGTCGCTGAAAATGTCATCTGGAAGGTTGCAGACAACCTAGTTTTTATAGGGTGAAACAAATTCCTTCTAGAGGACCTAAGTACATGGGGTGGATTATATGGAAGGAGGTGGTCCTGAAGATAGGTTAGACCCAAGCCATTTAGGGCTTTAAAGGTGATAACCAACACTTTGTACTGGGCCCGGAAACTGATGGGCAGCTTAGTTCTGCTATACAGAACTAGTCATTCTAGTTTCTGCAAACCATCACAGGTAGAGCACTGGATGTCAGGAAGCAGAGTTACCTTGTTGGAATAAAACTCCCAAAATCAACTGGATGATCAAATTAATTTTGTTATTCTGTCTGGGGATTCTGAAAATGGTAGTCCAAACAGTAGTTTTTCTAAGCTCTGACTAGGTATGATGCTGTTCCCTGGAACTAGGCCATTGGGAGATGTTCTCAGAAGACACATGTCAGTTGAGAATTTCATGGTATCACTCTTCACCCATCTGCCCACACAGTAAGGCAGTTTTGACTCCACATTGTTGTGGAAGGTAGTCAAGGGGTTAACACTTTTACCTGTGCTACAAAGAGTATTTATTTGCTGAACTATAGAAAAAGCATTCATTAACTGATATAATCCAAAATGGAAAATTCCACATTACTAATCACCAAATTATCCCAAGTGTGTTTCCTAAGTAGATCCAGAGATGTGGTGTTCAAAAATAAGAATTGTAACCCAAACCAGTATTTTTTTTAACATCCAGATTCCTGTAAGACATAGGGGGAATCACACAGCCCTCCAAATATTGTTGAACTGCACCTTCCAGCATGCCTCACCATTGCCTGTGCTGCCTAGGTCTGCTGGATTTTGCATCTAAGATATCTGGAGGGCAGCACAATCTCCATGTTGTATCCAGCAGAAGGGAATGGCTGAGGAGCTCAGGTGGAATGGACGAGGATGGTACTGTATTTGGCTGCCTGACATGGTTACCTTACTCTGCCTAGTGCTGGGGTGGAAAACCTGTGGCCCTGCAAGTGTTGTTGAACCACAACTCACATCACCACTCTCCACTGGCCATGTTGGTAGAAGCTGAGGAGAATGAACGTCCAACATCATCCAGAGAGCCATAGGTTGCCCAGCTTAACAGTAGGGCTGTCTGATATCAGGGAAAGAAGTAGACTTCTGGCTGGTTAATTTCACAGACTGTTGGGAGGCTTTTCTTTTAAAAAAAATGGATGGACAAATAACTCCTTGTGAGTGACTGCGAGAGGTTGGAGACTTCTCGGCCTCCACCTGATACCGTACCACCTGAAGAAGATTACTCTGTTCCGGAAATGGGTGAGGGCTGGACGCCAGGAATGGAGAATTAATAAACTGCAGTTGTTGCTTTATGGACAACCCAGAGAGATAGGCAGAAGGAAGGCAGTGAAAAACTAAAGCTGGAAGCCCATGTTGTGAGCTGGTGTTACCAAGGCAAGCTTTGATTCCTGAGGATTGGGGGAGGTTATTATGGCTGGTAGATCTATTAAGCTGTGGAAGGAGCACAGCAAAAGCTTTGGCTCTCTGATAAATTAGCTCTCCCTAAGTCAAGGTCAAAACTAGGAGATACTCCTTTTCTGCAAAGATTACAGAAATGCTAAATTGGTTCGAAGGAATCTTAACGGTAAGAAAGTTTTCTTACACTCTCATTATTATTATTATCACAGTGCCAGAGCTTCAAAAAGTTTGTTTGTTTTTCCCCTTTAATTTATAGCAAGTAACATGGCAATGTTTGCTGATATATTTTTTTTGGGGGGGGGGAATTGTTGCTCTGACTAACTTTTTCAAACTTCACTGGACAAGTAAATTCCAGTGCAATCCAAAGAGGACATTTTCCAGGGTTCCCTTATCAACATTTTGGAGTTACCTTTAAATTCTGCTGCATAAGGAGGAGAAGGCATTGATAATTCCGGCAGAACTTTAGGAAGTGGAATATTCAGTAAGTGTTCGAGTGATGTCTTCACCTGTGTTTGATCACAGAAATGCTGTTAACAATATCTTGTATTTGCATGGATAGAAATTTGTAGGAAGTCATAAGGAAACATTATGACATGATACACTTTCATTTTGTGGTGAATACATAAATATGATCAACTCCTAGAAGAACTAAACTAGCCTAACCAATGGAGAAGAATATTAGGACGGGGAGTCTAACAACAACTGGAAGGTTGTATAATTCCCAACCCCGATTTAACCCTTGAAAAAGAAAGCAATCAAAGCTGCTGCTCATCACTACATCTGGTAGAAGAATTGGACAGAACTCAATAATACCATCTGCCAGATCTGTTCCATGACACGTGATAAAGACAGAGAGTGAACAATACACAGAGGCCAAATTCACACAGTCAAGATCCTGGATAAGATCCAGAAACCAACTGCATGATTGAGGTCTTTCTACATTGGACTGCAGGCATATAAACGTCAAAGAATGTTATGCCCATTTCATGTAGATGCTCTGTAGTATCCAAGGTGGGATGGTAAGGATGTGGATAGGCAAGGAAGGAAAACATGTACAGTACTTGCTCCTTGCCACCATGTACAGGGCAGAATTAATGGTTTGTCCAGGCAAGCCCCCAGGCAGGTTTAGTTGTAAACAGGAGTGGGCAAAATGCTTATCCCCAGGTGTTGTTGAACTGCAACTTTCAGCATCCCTCTCCATCATCTACATTGGCTCAGAATGACAGGAGTTATAATTTGGATGGCCATATTTTGCCTACCCCTGTTGTAGACACTAGGCAGGTTCCCAGTTATTTACTTGCCTTTAAAAAGATGCTATTTGCATAAAATCAGAATAGTAGCAATAACTTCTATCCTTTGGTTATTCTTGCCAAAATCTTATTCTGAAGCAAATTTTTAAAGCGATTAAAAGCAATCCAAATTCAAACTTTGCACCAGGCTTCCATGAACTATTCAACAGTTTACCTTTTTATCGGGACTTTCCCCATATTCTTCTGATTTTAAGTTTTTTCCTTCTTCAGCAGTGGCTGTTGTCACAGTTTTCCAAGATGCTGACTTGCTGTGTCCTTTTGCCATCCGTCTGTCTGTGGAGCCAGATTTTCTCTTTCTTCGCTGTGAAACCTGGTCATAATTCAGGTATGATTCAAAAGACATACTGTGGTGCTCAAATGTTTCATCATTGACTGGGCTTTGGGACCGGGAATTTGATTTTAATGTCCTTTTTAGCCCAATATCCATTTGTTTAGTTGGTAGATCCTTATCAAATTTGTCTACTTCTAAGTGTAAGAAATCTTTCCTACTGGCTGTAACCAAATAGTTCTTGTTGAAACTTTGGTTGTTTGCCACAGAGGATGTGTGTTTTTCTAAAGATTTTTCTTGTTCATTACTTGCTTTGCAAATATTTTTGGAATCACTTGTTTCTTGACTACCAGATGAATCCTTACACATACCATTATCATGGGTTTTAATGTTGCATTGACTTTTGAATCCCTTAAAAGAGCCAGGTTCTTCAGCATTTTGTTTCCCTTCTAAGGTCAGTTCTAAGGCTTTATGTGACTTTTCAGGTGAAAAAGCAAAGTTGCAATTTGATCCAGAGGTCTGAGTTTTCTTGGAATGCTTCCTTTCCTTTGATCGCAGCATTCTATTCTTTTTATCTGAAGTTTCTTTTTCCTTATTGGTACTGTTTTTTTGGCAGGGTGCATGTGCTAGAATGCAAAGAACAAAAATTGCACCTAATTCCAATGATAAACAGGAAGACCATCCTTTCTACTTTAATATGTGCTAATGCTACAGGCTTAGCCCTCCAGAGATTGTCAGTCTCTGCTTCTATCAGCCCCAGCCAACAAAGCTAATTGTAAGAAATTATGGGAGTCCCAGTCCAATGATTATCTGGAGGACAGAAATTTACTCCAGTCTGGTTTGAAACTGTCCAAGCAATGAACCATTACTAGGATACATGTCACAAAAGGTGCATTCACACTACAAAATTATAGCAGTATAATTCCACTTTAACTGCCATGGTTCACTCCAATGGAATCATGAGACTGGCAGTTTATGAACAGGCATTTAGACTTCTCTTCAGTGCTCTTCTAGTGCCTCACCAAACTACAAATCCCAGGATTCCATAGTATGGAACCATGACAGTTAAAGTAGAATCATAGCCCTGTAATTTTGTAGCATGAATGGGTCCATGGTCACACATTACAAGAGTTGACTCCAAAACATAGGCCATTTATCAGTTGTATCAGAACAAAATCAAAATGTTTCAGTATAATTTTTCTTGCCTGCCTCCACACACAGAGAAGCATTTTGCATAAAGCATCTTATATTAATCTGCCATGAAGACTATGGATGCAGAACTTGATAAAGAAAGATTTTCAGCTTCTTAGTATATTTAGTTGTGAGGCAAGGAGAGAGGACTCCAGATGAGTTTATCACATGGGGAAAATCTCGTGGAAAAACAGGGATTTAAATTGGGGGGGAGGGAGCCGGCAAAAGCAGGTTGATTTTCACATGATGTCATTATTAAACTAATGTTATCCTCAAAGGAAAGTGGAGGGAAAGTAGACAAAAGCGGCTCCGTTTTACTTTCAAAAAATCCCAGAATTAAAAAGGAGCAGCTTTTCTTTACTTTCTGTTCAGGCTAACACAAGTTTAAAAATAACATGTGTGAAAATCAACCCACTTTTGCTACCTTCTTTTCCTACCTTTTAAATCCCGTTTTTGCATGGGATTTCCCTGTGTGATAAACTTACTTGACATTCAGCGTCTGGGATCACCCAAAACTATAAACCTCCATTATATAGAGAGGTATTATGTCCTCTATCTCTCACCAGATGCATCCTGCACCATAAGCTTTACTGGCTGAAGAACTCAGTTTAATTAGCTTGCTTCACATTTCATTTGTGGTGGTGTTTTTTGTTGTTATTGTCATCATCATTACCATGCCTTTTTCCCAAACTGGAACTCAAGGCAGCTTATAAAAGTTAAAAAGAACAACAAATATAAGCACAGCTCAGGAAAGGCTCTTTCCCATTGAGCAGTCAAAGTTCTGCCCAAACCAAAAAGATCTTCACTCAATCCCTCCCACTGTCTCTATTTGGCAGGGACCATTTTGATTAATTCTCTGCTGGCCCACTTTTCCAGCTGCTTTTAAAAAGGCCCAGTTTCTCTCTCCTCCTCCCATTTTCCCTCTTTGTCTTCAGCTTACTCCAATTTCTGCAAACTCTGTTCAAAGTGAAGAAGTAGTCTGCACTCAACTAATTCAGCACAGGGGACAGGGTTTTGCCCTTCCATGTTAGACTCAGGCAAAAGCAAACTGCTGCATCCTTTCCTAGCTTGTGGATTCTTCCTCATTCATAACTTTTGCCATCTTGACCACACTCTGATTTGTTTGGCCACACATGTCCCTGTTTTCAACTGTGAAATGTTGAAAGGTATACGTCAACTTGAACACTGAGCTATCAACTTCAACTGTTGCAAAGAAGACAAGAAAGTATAAAATACGTTGTAGTGAGATATATCTGCCATGAAGACTGAGCCACTCAAATGAATTACTGCATGGCCATTTAAGAAATCTTGTTCTCCCTCTGAAGTCAGGCTCAGATTCTGCACTCATTTCAAGGCAGGAGGGATCGAATGCAAAATGCGCTATAGTTCCATAGTTGAAAAGTCAAATTGCATGAACACTGTTCTTTCCTCAGAATTCTCTTGCTTACAGCCTTATCACAAGAGAAAAGACAGCCAAAAAGGAGTTGAGAAAAGCAGCTTTCTCCATATCTCTTGCCATGCCATCAAAGCACTTCCATTCTCTTCCCAAGGGAGACAGTTGTAAAAGCATGTCTTTTGTCATGCTGGAGAAATCAGTTTGACAAAAGGCACACTTTCATAAGCGTTTCCCGTGGGAAGAGAATGGATATGCTACAACAGCATGCAGAAAACTGCTATTCTCCTACTCCATTTCAGATTCCTTGTCTCATGCAATAAGGTTCTCTGAAAACCAAATTCTTATTGAGGTTTATGTCATCAAAGTATTCATAATATAACATAGATCAAGATAAAAAGCTGAAACACAGATTTTTATTTTCAGCAAAGAAACATATAGATATAACATCACTTCAAGCTGTCACATTTTCCTTCCTCAATAACTTTGTGGCACAGATCACCTCTCTCACAGCAGGATCTTTAATATTAATCAAAAATTCTCTACTCGCGTAGTTTGCAGCCAGAGCCTGTTTGTTATTCCTGGTTCAGCCAGGAACCCATGGTCTTTAGAATCCAGTCATACCAAGCAGTATTAAGAAAGCAAAGTCTGCTTTCTAAGGTACTGTGGGGAGATGTCTATGTGCAGAAGGAATCCCTAAAATTATTTATCACTGTTATTCTTAACTAAAATTCAAGGTTTAAGGGTGGAAGGAAAAAGCAAAGAACATAAAAAATATGTGAAGAGACAGAATAAATTTGCTACAAACTTTAGCTCTGCTAACTACAACCCAGGAATCACTGAAAGGGCAGTATTATTTATTATTAAAATATCTCTATTCCATCCTATATCTGAGTGTGGCTGCATCCACACTGCAGAAATAATGCAGTTTGACACCACTTTTAATTGCCATGGCTTAATGCTACTGAATTCTGGGATTTGTAGTTTGTTGTGGCTCCAGAGCTTTCTGACACAGAAGGCTAAACTGCAGTTCCCAGAATTATATTGAGCCATGGCAGTTAAAGTGGTGTAAAATTGGATTATTTTTGCAGTGCGGATGCAGGCTATATCAGGGAAGCATCCAACAACATCAATGTAATCATTTAAAACAATTTAAAAGAACAAAACTAACTGAAAGGCTAAAAACATATTAAGCTGATTTAACACTTAAAACAGGGTAGTTTAAGAACAGAAGAAGTTAAAACCGTTGTTGTTGATGTTGTTGTGTACCTTCAAGTAATTTCCAACTTATGACAACCCTAAGGCGAAGCTATCCTGGGGTTTTCTTGGCACTATTCTGCAGAGAAAGTTTGCCATTGCCTTCCTCTGACACCGACTACCTTATCACACTAGAGAAATCTCACTGAGAAATGGGAATTAAAGGAGAAAAAACCCACAATCATACAACGTTTCACCAGACCAGAAATAATGCGAAAATAAAGCAAACGTAAAGAGGACAAAAATGACAGCTTTTTACTTTGAGAACTTCCTGAAAGTACAAAGCTGCCATTTTTGTCCTTTTTACATTTGCTTTATTTTCACATTATTTAATTTTTGGAGAAATGCATGTGAAAAACCTTCTGCATTTACGGGTTTTTTCTACGTTCAAAATCCCATTTCTGTCCAGGATTCCTATAATGTGATAAGGTTTACAGAGAGTATGACTTGTCTAAGGTCTCCCAAAGGGTTTACATGACTGAACCAGGATTTGTACCTGGTCTCCAGAGTTGTAGTCCAACGCTCAAACCACTAAGCCACACTGCTGAAATTTGGGTAAAACCAGCCCCCCAAACAGCCATGTTTTCACATTGTGCTGGAATGATATCCTCCCTGGTGCTATGATCTGATTAAATTGGGGGGATGCCAAAAAACAAACAAAAAAAACCCCACTTAACCTGGGATAATCGATGTCGGAGGGGGAGGGTCTAAAAGATTAGCATTCTCGGCTATGTAAATAACCAATGCAAACAGACCTGGGATAAAATTCTGCATGCCTTGAAAGTGTGTTTTTTTTAATACATCGGCATCATCGACTCCATCTTTATTCAAGCGCTGACACATGTGAGCAACGGAATTTGCAGAGATGCAGTTCCATAGTGTGAATAACAAATCTGGAATGCATGAGCCAGATTATTCACATTGTCGCACTAAAAAGAACAATGTGTGAATGATCCCTAAGAGTACTGTCGAACTGGGGTGCCACAACAGAAAGGATTCCCTCCTATGTCTTCCCAGAGCATACTGTCCCAACTGATAAGAAACAGATAGGGACCATGCCAACAGACCTGAAACCTCAGGATGTGTCCTAGTACAACCAGATCCACAAACCCCACCTATCCATGTGTTTGTGTAAACAGGAGAGAAAGGTATACACACCTAGAGAACTGTCTTAATTTGAAATCATTATCTTCTCTCTCCCACCATTTCAGCTTCCTCCTTGTAAATTCTCAAACAGAAGGGAATATGTGCCCTCTCTCATGCCCTTCCCTGGTATTGTCATGGAAGAGAGGTCTCCCAGCGGTCCAACCTACCAGTCATGGTGTAGTGGTTTGAGTGTTGGGCTATGACTCTAGAGATCAGGGTTCAAATGCCCACTCAGACATAAAACCCACTGGGTGACCTTAGGCAAGCCACACTCTCTCAGCTTCAGAGGAAAGCAAAGACAAACCCATCTCAAGACACTTGCCAAGAAAACCCCATAATAGGTTTGCCTTAAGGTCAACAAAGGTCAGAAATGACTTGAAGACACATAACAACAAGAGGAAATCTATAGCCTACCTCTACTTTGTTGGAAGAAGCTACAACAAAAAATAGCTAGAAAACACTTAGGCTCACAGTCTGATACAAATGCCCCAGGGCCATATTTTGCCCACCTCTAATGTAGATTGCCAACTGGGGTTAAGCATACAGCTTGGGTCATACCTTTGGGTCATGCATAAGCTGCATCAGCACTGCGGAAATAATATAGTTTGACACCACTTTAACTGTCATGACTCCATCCTATGGAATCCTGGGAACTGTAGTCTGTTGTTGCACCAGAGCACTCTGATAGAGAAGGCTAAATATCTCATAAAACTACAAATCCCAGAATTCCATAGCACTGGGCCATGGTAATTAAAAAGGTGTGAAAATGTATTAATTCTGCAGTGCAGATCCAGCCTCTTATGTGCCGTAGGAGCAGACCGTGCCTCTCTCTATGAACAGTGCATACATATTCCACAGTGTTTCATCAAAAAGAGAAGACTGCACATAATACCAGAGAGCCAGCATGGTATCGTGATTTGAGTGTTGGCCTATAACTCTGGAGACCCTGGGTTCAATTCCCAGCTCAGTCATGAAACCCACTGGCTGACCTTGGACAAGTCACATGCTCTCAGCCTCAGGGGAAGGCAATGGCAAACATCCTCTGAACAAATCATGCAGACAAAAACCCCATGATAGGTTCACGTTAGGGTCACCATAAGTTGGAAGGGAAGGCACATAACATGACACACACGCTCACAATACCACAGCCAACTGATGTATCAACAGGATAATGTGGGTTCTGGAGCACTATATCTTATAAAAAGAGGTTTCCCATTGTAGAAGAAGAGGCTGTTAAGGAGAAGCATGATTAAAAACCTCTCTTTCCTGCAGGGGGCAGCAGTGGCTGAAATGTAATATATCTGGTGTTCATTACATAGTACTGTAAGAGAATTTAGGAAGCCAAGTTCTTATTCATTGGCTTGAAAGAAAAGTATTTGCTACACATGTGCTACACACCAATTGATAAGGAGGCACCTGAGGTTAATAATTCTGACATGCTTTCAATCCAATCAGACAGCTTTCTTTTCTAAAAGAACTAATTTCTTTTTCTTCTAAAAGAAGAACTTCTGATAGAAGAAGAACTAATTGTTCTTCTAGGAGAAGAATAGTTAGTTCCGTATGAAAGCCTAGGCAATGGAGAAGAGTCGTATAGTGGTTTGAGCACTGGTCTAGCACACTGCAAGACCAAGGTTCAAATTCCATCTCAGCCATGGAAACCCACTGGGTGACACATGTCACACTCTCTCAGCCTCAGAGAATAGCAATGGCGACTCCCTCCCTGAAGAAACCCAAGAAAACTATTTGATATCATCACTTTAGGGTCACCATAAATTGGAAATGCCTTGAAGGCACACGGTGATAACAATGAAAGCTTAATTTACAAGGGGCCCTTTCACACTAGAGAATTATAGCACTATAATCCCACTTTAAGTGCCTGGCTTTATTTTATGGAATCCTGGGATTTGTAGTTTGCTCAGAATCCCCAAAGATGCTCTCAGGCTGAGGGCTGCAAATGTTCCTCCAGCAGCTGCCAACCCTTGGATTCCATAAGATGTTGCCATGGCAGTTAAAGTGTAATCACAGCACTATAACTGTGTAGTGTGGAACAACCCAAGCTTATTCTGAGACCAAATTGAAGGAAGCATCCAATAACATCCAAACAACGATACCTTTATTGGACCAATCAAAATGCACAATTACATGTTGCAAGCTTTCAAAGTGACACTGACTTCTTCATCAGGCAAATAGGAGGGGGGAAAAATTAAAGATGTTAGTCATAAGCCTGCATTTTCTGTTTCTGGTCTTAGTTCAGATGGTAGGGAGGGCTAAACTCTCTACCTGCAAAACATGAAGACTTCTTGAGAAATTCAGGGTTCTCTATCTACATAGGAGCCTGTGGCTTCACAAAGGAAGGAGACATGATGGATTCCAAGGAAACATCTTCTTTGAATTGCAAATGGACATTAAATTTTCTTGAATTTGAAAATGTACCAGTGACCACATGGCAAAAGGCAGAGGTGCCAGCCTGCAGATAGCCCTCCCTACCATCTGAACTAAGACCAGAAATAGAAAATGCAGGCCTATGACTAATGTCTTCAATTTCTTTCTCCTTTTTGCCTGATGAAGAAGCCAGTGTGACTTCGAAAGCTTGCAACATGTAATTGTGCATTTTGGTTGACCCTATAAAGGTATCATTGTTTGGATGTTATTGGATTTGCTATATGGCCAACAAGGCTATCCCTAGATGTGTTTTGAAGGTAGCAGACTGAATTAAGTCACCCATCCCATTCTATTTCTTGAAGATTTAGTATACAGAGTACCAGATGTGATTATTTTGTACACAGATATGTTTGTGAATATAAATCATTGCCATAATTTCTAATTTTCTGAGAGCAATCAAACAGCAAATTAACTTTCTCAGAACATAAAAAGTAATAGTAGCCGTATTGTCTATAAAAAATACATTTTCTAAAAAAATAGATTAAAAAATTATTTAAAACTTGTCCCTGAGCTTTAAGAATAAGAGAGAGGAAGGTATAAGGTAACCAACACTGCCATTTGGTTAAGTTGCTTAAAATATGCTTTTGTTAGCTATTTAGTATTTGCAAAACACAGTCTAATCTTATGTTTTGATCAAGTAACTAAGGTTAACACCTGTAACATCAGAGTTTTGTGATCATGGTGACAAAGTGGCTTGGATATGTTCACTGTCATTTTAGTGCCACTATTTTGCTTCTAAGGTTAATGTAGAATACATGAATATATGCATACTTACTCTTAAATGCTAGGAAACTGAAATACTGTATTAATTTAGCCCAGTTCCTCATTTTGGCTTTCACTCACCTTGTATTATCTTGAGGAACAAGTTTTTTCCAATGACGTATCAGGGACTTTGCCAGATCACCCACAGTGGCATGTTTCCTAAAACTGTTCACTGTTTTCCCCACTCCTGTTTCCTAATGAAAAACAATAAAGCAGAAAAAGAAAGCACAACCATTTCAGAATGCCATTGTTCTTGTATTAATCCAGTGATTCCCAAAGAGGTAGAAAGGGGGCAGTGAAGGAAAGGGGGCAGCAAGGGGTCTTCAGTCAAACTATTGGTGTTCAGGAAAGATAAGGGGAACCAGAGGCCTTTAGGACCATGATGGTGGTAAAGATTACAGGCAACTTCTTTTCATGGTCCCCAAAAAACCACCCAACGGCCTCGCTGATCATTTTGTGTGGTAGTGTCTCCCACTCTTTGCCTGCCCACGTGAGTTCACTATTTTACTGGCATCTTTTGCTAGCAGTGGCAGTTGGGAAACTTGTGCAAGGCTTGGGCACAGTGCGGCACCATTTTGGGACAGACTGACGCAATGAGTTAGAGCACATGGTGGAGGGGGAGAACTGGTGGCAAAAAGGAGCTTTCAAATTTGGAACCCTGCTTAAGCTTTGTGAGCTTTGCTGGGACTTGGCTAGGAGGCTGGAGTTGCACTGTTGTTCCTGCTTTCTTTCATCAGACAAGCTGAGAAAAGAGGTAGAAGAAGAAACACATTTATTGTGGGAGAGTGGACACTTGGAGCTGTGTAGGGAAGACATGTCTCTGGGGAAGGAGTATCTGTGCTTGATTCTTGGAAAGAGTACCTTGTCTTGGAGCAGCTCCTGTAATTTAAATGTCTCCCTTTCCCAGTCCACACCAATCTCCAGTCCAGAGCATGTGGCCTCTGTACACCCCTTACAATACACACCAGCTGCACCTTTCTCTGACGTGAAGAAGGGTTTGAGAGTCCTTCTTCTCTGGGGAGAAGCTTCTCCCTTGCATCTGGTCACCTTGGGTGGTGCAAATGAGCAGCTTCCTGAGCAACAACAAAGAGGCCTCTTGTCTGCACTGATCTTTGCTTCAAGGCTGGCCTGGGCAAGAGACTTCTCAGTCGCTGCTCAGCCAGCTGCTTGGTTGCTGCCAACAAGATGACTGAATGCAAAGGGAGTAGCAACCAAAATGGCTTGTTCTGAATTTGCAGTAAAACAGTAGGCCTAATATCAAAGAAAATGTATTGGGGGGCAATAGGGTTGTCACCCAAGAGGAAAGGGGGCAGTAGCCAGAAAAAGTTTGGGCAATACTATTAATCCAATATTCTGCTCCAAATTCCTTCAAGATGGAATAAACAGAGGGCAAGTGCATGCTTGCCCTCCTGGTGTAGCATTGCACCCTCTGCCTTTCCATGTCCATCCAAACTTATGCCAGGAACAGAAAAGAGTCAGATCCATAATTTGATCATCATCATATAATTTGATCATCATCACACCACCTCCGCCCCCCATGTAAACTATTAATGTGCGTGTCATCTTAACAAGTGATTTCAGAGCAAGGGAAAAGAGGAAGAGAAAAGTCTTTGCCATGGCTGATGGGAGACATGTGTTCTTGTCTTTCATATGTACATGTGCATTGCATGCAACAGCAGTGGGAAATCTGGCCTCTTCCAAGTGCTTTTTCTAAATAGACAACCAGCTAAAGATACACACAAGTTCTATTCAAAGATGGTTGATGACACAAATTTTGTACTCTGTTCTGGTACCAAAATACAACAGCCCTCATTTGAAGTGGTCCTTAAAATACCTCCATGCCTTCCTTGTCTTAGAAACTTGTTACGAAATATGACACAATATTATAATTGATGCTTTGAAAAGAGACATTTGGGAGTTCAGAAATGACAAGAGAAAAGAATACGGTACTTACTTTTTCTCCTTGCCCGCATTCTCTCAGCTACATACATATATACTCTGTGATAGGGTAAGGACTTCACAGATCAATAATAATAATAATAATAATAATAATAATAATAATAATAATAATAAGAAGAAGAAGAAGAAGAAGTAACCCCATCCATTTGTTTTATCACTTACCACTAAGATATCCAGGGAGATTTTCAAATCCCGAAGTCCCTTCAATGCTTTCCAAATCTGAAAATAGAAATAATCCATTCATTTGTATTATTAGTGCATTGTTCAGTGTTTCCTGATTCTCAGATCTGTAGGAAGTCTTATTCCTCTGAAGAAGAGAGGACTAAAGAGTCTTTAATTAATTAAATTTCTTAATTTTCCTACTGCTTTCTTATTCTGCCCATTCTCATACTTGGTTTAGAGAATCCCCTATTCCACATATCACTTTCACACACACACACACCCAGGTGGGAGAGGACATTGTTTGCATGCATTTTGGATATATATAGATGTTGTGCCCCAAAATAAAAACAAGCATGAAACAATTTAAAATCCTTGCAGGCGCCAGAAACCTCACTTTCCTCAGCCCACTCAAACATTCAACTGCTTCTGCTTTCCTTATAGCAAAATTGAAATCCAGGCAAGTGGATGGTACTGTATAAGACATTCCAAAAGCTTGTAGTAACCACTAGCTATCAAAACTTATGGCTAACTAGGACTCCTGCATACAATATCAAGAAGTGGCTAGTTTTACTCAAACAAATAATTAACTGGGAACAAGTAATTCCTGCCTGAGGGCTCCTCCTTGTTATGCAATTATAGTGATATGTTCCACTTTAAGTGTCATAGCAACCTCACTGTTATTGCTATTGTTGTTAACTGACCTCCAAGTCGATCTCAACTCATGGCAACTCAATCAATGAGACCTCTCCAAGCCCCCATCCTCTACCTCTCTTCTCAGGTCCTGTAAACTCAGGTTCATGGTCTCCCTGATTGAGTCTATCCATCTGGCATACCATCTTCCTCTCTTTCTACTGCCAGCTTTCCTAGCGTTATTGTCTTTTCCAATGAATCATGCCTTCTCATGATATGGCCAAAGTACAACAGCCTCAGTTTAGTTATCTTGGCTTCTAGGGACAGTTCAGGCATGATCTGTTCAAAGACCTATTTGTTTGTCTTTTTGGCCATCCACGGTATCCTTAGCACTTTCCTCGAGCACCACATCTCAAATGAGTTGATTCTCTACTATCTGTCTTCTTCATTGTTCATCTCTCACATCCATACATGGTGATGGGTAATACAATGGCTTGGTCAATCCTCACTTTAGCACTCAACTTTATGACCATCCTTAACATCATGCCCTCCAAGATTTTACTGCTCAAAACAGTGACATGTGTGACCAAGCAACATCACAGAGTGGACAAGATGGCAAAAGTTATTTATGAGGAAGAACATACAAGATAGAATAGGCTGCAACAGTTTGCTTTTGCCTGAGCCTACTGGGAAAAACAAGCTTCTGCCCCCTTCTCTGCTCTTCCCCTGCTGAGTTATTTGAAGGGAAACTAACTTTTGCACTTTGAACTCAGTTTGTACCAAAGGAAATAAGCTGAGGACAAAGGGGTGAAATGGGAGAAGGAGAGCAAAACTGGGACATTTTAAAGGTTTCTGAAAAAGTGGGACAAGAGAGGATTAATCAAGACTGTCCCTGACAAACTAGGACAGCTGGATGAATACTACATCCTACAAATCCTGGGATTTGTAGTTTGGTGAGGTACTAAAGCACTCTGGCTGAACATTTTTAAAGCCACCACCCTAAACTGCCAATCCCAGGATTCCATAGAATGAAACCACGGCAGTTAAAGTGGAATCATAGCACTATCACTGTATAGTGTGGAAAGGCCTCAAGACAAAGCAACAAATTGACTGGCAACAAAGGCTACATCTGTACTGTAAAAAACAGTTTTCTACAGATGGAAAAAAGGCTTCCTACATAGATTTTTTAAAGTAATAATATAATAAATGAGAGGTTTTTCAAAATAAAAAATGCATTTATAGAGTGTAAGAATCAAGAAGCAACCTAGGATAATTGAAATAATAATAATAATAATAATAATAATAATAATATTAATAAATCATAATATTTCAAGACTTTGAACCCATTAAAAAGCATAATTTCCTGGCTGGAATCACAGTTCCAGGGACTGCTGAAACAATGCTGAAATTCTAATTAATTACAGTAACAGTAAGATTTTTTTCCTAGAGCAGCCAAAAATGCCAGGTACAGATGGTATTTTAATTTTGGATCACAAAAGAAAGAAAAATTCAATTCTGAAAGTTAAAAGAGACTCCCTTCTCCATCTGTATTCCACAAGGCCAGTTGCAGGGTCACTGCTAGTTGAAGCCACAGAAAGTAAACAAGACTAGTCTGAAATGAGTCCATCGTTTCTAAACACTCCTTAAATCAGATTGCAGATACAGGGTCAGCAACTGATGGCCCCCGGGCTAAATGTGGCCATCTGAAGGGCTACCATCTTGTCTCAAACTCTTATTTTTAAAGTGAGTTGATTTGGATTGTTTCCTTTCTTTTTTAAAATAATAATAACAACAATAATATTAAATGTTCCTCCTTAATTTTAATACTTCTTATTTATTCTTAATACTTCTTATTTAATTTTAATAATATTTTAAAGTATTATTTTAACTATATTTAAATAACATTTTAAAATATATTATTTAAGAAGGAAATAACCCTTATATTAAATATTTAATTTTAATACTTCTTATTTAAATACATAAGGAGGTAACCAATCATTGTACATACTACCAGAAAACATGTAAGAAGAAGAGGAAGAGGAAGAAGAGGAAAAATTGTTTTGTGGTAATATGCACAATGCTTGGTTATCTTCATATGTATTTAAATAAATCATGAACAAGTAGGAAAAGATGGATTATCTCTTTGGCAACAGCAGGCTGTTCTATTATACAGTATGTATGTGAAGCTTTGGGATGGGCCATAAAAATCCACCCCCTCCCCATTAATGAACTCATATTGATCTGCTAGGCGAATTAATAAGACAATCTGTCCCCCTCCCCAAATAAAACAAGATTCTGTAGCCATCCTTTTATGGGAAGTGCCTCCTCTTGCTCACTCTCTCTAGAAAGCATGGAAGAGCTGAGTCGGCAATGAGATCAGTGCTATGTATGGGAATACCACCAGAGAACAGCTCCATTTACGCTGTACTATAAATGGGCAGTGTAAATGCCAGCAGCTAGACTGGGCCAGGAAAGGAAAGAAAAGGGCTGACCTCATACTCTTGATGCCCTGAAGGGGCCAGAACCCAAACAGTGCCTGCATCCACACTGCAGAAATATTCCAGTTTGATGACACTAACTGCCATGGCTCAATGCTATGGAATTCTGGGGGTGCAGTTTTGTGAGACATTTAGCCTTCTCTGTCAGAGAGCTCTGGTGCCACAACAATCTAGAAAATCCCAGAGTCTTATGTCATTGAGCTATGGCAGTTAAAGCAATTTTCAAAGTGGATTATTTTTGCAGTGCGAGTGCAGCCGGAGAGAAAGAAATTTGTAGGAGAATCTCAGCCCTTTCTCTGACAGATGTTCTGGTAATGGAAAGTTATATATTGTCCCTTTCACTTCCAAACTGGACCCCCACGCACATTCAAGCACCATTTTGTTCCACTTACCAGTGCACCTACACATGGTTTTCCTTCTGCACTGTTGGAGCTTGTTGTTCACACTAAGCATAATGGCAGAGGCATCTACAAGCCAGCCAGTGCTGCAGCACCACTATGTAGAATGACTGCATCACCCTCTACATTGGCTGTTTTATGTGATCACTCTTCTGGATGCCTGTGGGTATTGATGCTTGGTGGGAGCACCAATCTGCTGTAGGCAGAGACTGCAGAGTGAAAGCCAATGCAGGCTACATGGGTGACGTGGCAACCATGATCTCGCTAGCTGGTTCTGTCGTACTGACATCTACGGCATCTCTGTGATGGTATGAAGGGTCATACAGATATGGGTGGCAACGTTGCATCTGGGGCGGTGATCTTTGTGCGATCATGAGCATGCATGGGAGAGGCAGTGGGAAAAATTAATGGTGCAGCATGGCTCTAAGCCACGGTTGCTCCAGGCTGGTGTGGTCGAGCCATGCACATTCAGGCCGACTTGGGAGCGGCCAGTGCGGTTGGTGGAGTTTTGATTCAGTTTGGGGAAAAGGAGCTTTGAGCTCCTTTTTCCTGTCCCTCTGTTTTGCCCCTCAGTCTAGAAAACCTTATCCCACAAACTTCTTTATCACAGGGCATTATCACACAAGCCAGGTTCTCACCACAACTGCAAAAAGGAAATGGATACATACAGTGGTACCCCGGGATACGAATTACCCAGCTTACGAATTTTTCGGGATACGAAAAAATCCCATAGGGATTTATTGTTTCGGCTTACGAAGGTTTTTTCGGGTTACGAAAAAACCCCGGCGCTGTTTTCAATGGAAAGGCCGCCACCGGAGGGCAGCAGAGAGCTATTTTTTCCATTAGCGCCTATGGCAATTAGGCTTACGAAGGTTTTTCGGGTTACGAAATTAGCCGCGGAACGAATTAATTTCGTAACCCGAGGTACCACTGTATTAGTTTGGGTGCTTTCCTTATCTCATGTCCCTTCAATAGTGGGACCTAGGTTGTTTCTGCCATTGATGGTCCCTTATGTTCTCTTCTACACTCCTCCTTAACCCTGCCTTCCTGCCCTATGCCCTCCCCAGCATGCTTTTCAGATTTTATTTTTATGTTTATTTTTATGTGTAATGCAGTTTAGCAGTTTTGGCAATGCAGTTTAGTAAAACAAAGATGAAAGAAGAGAAAAGAAGAAAAGAAAATAAAAGAAAAAGAAAACCAGCCTGCTCAGGAAAAGTGAGGGGCAGGGGAAATAGGGGAGCAGAGGAGACCGACAGCAAGTGACTGCCCAAGTGTTGGAACTGTCAGAAGGGGAATCTATTGCATCTGATGGCTAATAGCACAGCAGTTGGATTTGGAGTTTATGAATGGGTTTTCCCTGTCAATGAAAAGGTGTGTTCTAACCACAGTTCAGAGGCAAAGCAGCAACACGTCAGAGGTCACATCATACAATATATATTGCCAAATGCACTATTTTTCAACTTTAATTGTGGTTTAAAAGCTGCATGTGATAATCTCCTCAGTCTCAAAGGTGCTATCCTCATACAGACTAAGATGGCTAGGTTTTCAAATGCTACCAACTGGATTATTGATCATAGGTAAACAATCATTCAGTCACAAAATAGATCCTCACAATAGATCCTTCCAGTGTTCCTATTCACGCCTTTTACTGTGGAGGGACTAATACAGATGCTGTATGGATGTCAGTTATTTGAATACAGAAAATTTGCCTCCCTTGAGTCTGCTCAAACTACATTTTTGGAGAGCTTCATTGGGAACAATAACATGTATTCCCAATCGTGTCTTAAGCCTAAGAGATGGGGCAAGTCCCAGTAGAGGCCTGCACAGAAATGTTAAAAATAAATAATTGGCTAAAATTGATGTACTTTCTAGTGCGTTCTGACATCAATTGATTTCTTTGAATCTAAAGAGAGAAGGACTTCGTCCAAAAAGCTGCAGAATCTAGGCTTCTCTGTTGAAACTGTTTTGGCCATGGGACACATGAACACAAGGGTGGGTTACAAACTGCCCGTTTGGGGCGGCCTGCACCCGCCCCTTTCCCCGCTGTATCGGGGCCTCAGCTGCCAGACCGGCAGCCTCGGAGGCCCCGATCCACCGCTTTCCAGGCCACGAGGAAGCAGCAAAAGGCTGCTTCCCCACGGCCTGGAAAGGGGTGTCCTTGAGGCTTCAAGCCCCAAGGACACCCCGCAGCAGCAGGGAGGAGGAGGCAGCAGGGAGGAGCCGTCTGAAGGCTACGCCAGCGATGCAAACTCCAGAAGGAGCTCCGTTTCAAGTTGTCAGAAACAACTTGAAGGTACACAACAGCAACAACCACAAAACATTAGTATCATGGAAACTGTCCCTCGTGTATTATTGCACTGTCCTTTCTATTGTGATTTGTGCCTTGATATTATTATCCCGGTTCTCCTGAAATATCGAAGCGATCTGATACATTCTGTGTGGATTATCTGTTGTTAGCCTTTGAAATTTATGAGGTCACCATATGTCAATGAGAACCTAAAGGCCTGCGCACACACATACACACAAACAGTGGAGAACCAGAAAACCACACAGCCATAGCCAGGATACAGACCTATTGCAGTGTTTTATTTATGTATGTATTTATTTATTTATGTAATGTCTTCCCCAGTGGCTGAGGCGGACTAACTGACAACAGGATTTAAAACAGAATACAGCTAAAGCCAGTCATGGAGATTATCACATGAAGAGGAGTTTATCCCATGAATATCCCAGAAAACTTGCATAATTACATGAAACGATTTCACATGGCATCACACAAAACCCACCATTAAAGTGGTCACAAAGAAGCATTATTGCACATCTTTTTACATTCAGGATTTCAGTGAGAATGCATTTCCAATAAATGATAAATAGGTAGCCATTTGAATTCATGAGAACAAAATAACATTGAGAACATGAGTCTCCATGGGGAGTGTAAGCCCATCCAGCATAGGTTGAATCCCATTTGTACATCACATACAAGCTATTGGTGTTACAAATTTGCACCCAAGAACTCACTATTGAGTTTTAATAAGTCTGTATCTTATTTGTCCTTTTAAATTGATCTGTATTTTAACTGATGTGGTGTGCCTGTTAATTATTGTTGTTCCCCACCTCGACCCATGAGGAGAGGTGGGTAAGAAATAATAATAATAATAATAATAATAATAATAATAATAATAATAATAATAA
>NC_056522.1:142035807-142112730 GCF_019175285.1 Sceloporus undulatus | reverse complement strand
ACCAGTGTGGTGTAGTGGTTTAAGCATTCAGTTAGAAAGTTACCTGCCGGGGATGATCCAGCTAGAGATCCTGTATTGAACAGAAAGATTGACCTGATGGCCCATAGGGCTCCTTCCAACTCTCCTATGACTATGATTCTGGAGAACAGGGTTCAAATGCCTGCTCAGCCATGTAAAACCCACTGGGTAACCTTGGGAAAGTCACACACTCTCAGCCTCAGAGACAGGCAAAGGCAATCCTCCTCTTGGAAATCTATCCAAGAAAACCCAGTGATAGGTTCATCTTAGGGAATGTCATAAGGGTCACAAGTTGGAAATGACTTGAAAGCATACAACAACAAGAAGTATTTTCCTGCCAAGTATTTATTTTCTTCATTAAAATACTCACACTCACCCAGTATCCAAAGATCTCAGTGCAGTGTACAACAAAAATCAGCTACAATTTGAAACAACATGAACACAAAAGTGATGTTAAAGGCTTAAGAAACATTAAATAATTCCACACGTTAACAGAAAATAGATCAAAAGCAATTAAAACAGCTTAACATTCTTGAAAACCACTCCTCTGTGCAGATTTGTATTAAACTAGTTAGGCCCCCAAACGCTTGACATTGTATTAATACTTTATGCAGTAACAACAGCAATGTTGGTACTAAACAAGACTCCAAGGGGAAGATATCCTATAACTGGGGCAGTCAAATCAGAGAATGCAGGCAGGCATGTCACACGAGGGCTCCAGGGGAGAAAGCAACTGAGACATGCATTTCCTACTTTCAAAGTTAACTCTTGTCTAGAGTTGGGTTAACTGAGTGAAAAGTAGATTTGCATTTTGGACTTAGTTTACAGCAAATAAATTCAGCTGAGAACAAAGGGAGAAAGTTGGAGGAAGAGAGGTACTGGGACATTTTAAAGACAACTGAAAAGTAGGATGACAGAGGGTTAATTGGGACTGTCATTGCCAAATCAGGATAGTTGGAGGCTATGCAGATGTTGTTGGACTAGAAGACCCAGGAGCCCTAACCTTTCCAAGCCAATGGTGAGGAATGATGAAAACTGCACTTCCACAACTTACAGAGAGCAGCATGATTTTCATCCCTGACAAAGATGAGTCAAGGAAATCTGGTTCATGCAGCTTTTAAAATAATGACAGGCACAGTTGTGGAGCAGGGGGCAGAAAGAAGAAGGAAGAGAATCATAATTATATCTACTTTACATGGCTGCCCAAGTTCATACTTTGAAATATTTAATACAGTAGTGAATTTATAAAAAATAGAACATACTTTCTAACAAGGGAAGTACCACCTCACATTAAACTTTGTTGTGTGCCTTCATGTCATTTGCAACTTATGGGGCCTCTAAGGCAAACCCATCCTGGGGTTTTCTTGGCAAGATTTGTTCAGAGGTTTGCCATTGCCTTCCTTTTAGGTTGAGAGCAGGTGATTTGCCCAAGGTCACCCAGTGGGTTTCATGGCCAAGCTGGAAATCAAACCCTAGTCTCCAGACCTGTAGTCCACCACTCAAACCACTATACCATGCTGCCTCTCACATTAAACTATCTACTGACAAAACACCTTTTGCTTTTCTAGGAAAGTACCAGACAACTGGTTTATATTAGTTTAAGGAGGTGGTATTTCCTACAGAACGGAGAAACCCTTCAACTGCATATTTTATTCCCAGTGAGCAAGGAATGAGACCTAAGTGGGAACTCGTTCAAAAGCGTATACCTTTTGAGGATCATGAGTAGAGTTGAGAAGTCCTTGCAGCTTTCTAACTCTTTGCAGCACATCCCCGGGCTTTTCCATAATACCAACGCTTCCAGGCTGTGTCTAGAAACTAATACAACCAGCGTAGCTTGAAGTAGCCTGGCTACCTCAGGAGGTTAAACTTCCCTCCAGCTGACACCTCTTATAGTAGAGCATTTAATGCTATAGGTCTACATTTGCCTTCTCATGTCTCCCTGTAATAATAGGTTGAAAGAAACAGGAAGGATTTAAATAGTTCTGTGTAATAAATCAGTTAAACAGCAAGGCTTGCACCAATTACTTTTGGGGAATGGGGATTCTGGGAATTGACTCCCAACTTTCCAAAGCTCTATAAATACAGGACACTCATACACATTCACTTCATTGGCTATCACTCTTAGAATTATATTGGCCTACCTTACAGGGGATCGGAGATATTTGGAATATGGCATGGGTAGACAGTCTTTGGAGACCCAGCATGGTCATAGTGGTTTGAGTGTTGGACTAGGACTGGAGACCCTGGGTTCAATTCACCGCTCAGCCATGAAACCTGCTAGGTGACCTTGGACAAGTCACATGCTCTCAGCCTCAGGGGAAGGAAATGGCACCCCACTGTAGAAACTTGCCAAGAAAACCCAGTGATAGGGTTGCCTTAGGTTAGGATCACCATAAGTCAGAAATGACTTGAAGGTACATGAGACATACACCCAAAATTTTTGATCCTGCTTTGGAGTATAGTTCTCTCCACTGGCCACATTGGGTGAGAATAGTATTTTGCAAATCAAAAATTCATTAACCCAATTAAAAATATTAAAATAAGAGTACAGTTGGCCTTCCATATCCACAGATTCTTTACCTATAGATTTAGCAATCAATGGCTTAAAAATATATTTTTTAAAAAAATCCAAAAAGCAGATCTTGATTTTGCCGTTTTATTTAGGGACACCATTTTATTATGTAATTGTATTTAATGGGACTTGCTTATCTACAGATTTTGGTAACCACAGTAGGTCCTAGAACCAAATCCCAATGGATATCAAGGGCCTACTGTATAAAACTATTTCTGCCTCCTTTTAATTCTTTTGATGTAAGCCTACTGTTTTTTCAAGTTAAGATCCTCTAAATACTTTTTGAGTAGGTAACTGAATTGCTTGTTAAGAGTTTTTGCAGGGTTGAAGCTTATGCCTGTTAATATGGCATTGGGTTCTGTGGCTCATATATTCTTTATAGACACATTCTTGTCTATCTTACTGAACTTCCTTTTGTATTGTAGTTTCTCTCACAAGCACCGTCCTTTGAAATTTCAAGCATACAAGGTCTTTAAACCATAGTTTTTATTAGCACAGTAATCTTAAACGCTCCTGAACTACAGTTCCCAACATTCAGTCCTTAAATTCAACTTCTCTCTGGCCAAAGGTTCCTTTGAAACAATGGTACAGGGCCTTATGCCAACAGATAATCCCAACTACCCAAACAGACTACAAATCTCAGGATTCTGTAGGATGCAGGTATGGCAATTAAAAGTGTCATACTATAATGATATAGTGTAGATATAACGACTTATCGCACAGCTTTAAAAAGTGACTTACCACTCCTAAATTGAATTCTAATTTGGGCTGCATGTAAATACTATCGCATGGATTTTTGCCACCAACATCACCAGGTGGGTGCAGCCTATGTAACTTGTCGATTTGTTAAAAGAGAGAGAGAGAGAACAAGAGTGGAGGGGGGCAAAGGATAGCATAAGAAGATGCCAGCCATAGATGCAGGCGAAACATTAGGAATAAATTCTTCCAGAACATGGCCACATAGCCCAACCCCCCCCCAAACCCATGAAAAACTATGGATGCCATCTGTGAAAGCCTTTGACTTCACAATAAGTTAAGAGGTTGTGGAAATTTGGAGGGCCAGAGGTAGTAGTAGTAGTCATAATAATAGTTGTTATTATTATTATTATTATTATTATTATTATTATTATTATTTCTTACCCGCCTCTCCTCATGGATTGAAGCCGGGAACAACAACAAATCAACAGTGCACAACATTTATTAAAAACATATTAATGAAAACATGCAACAGTTTAAAAGGACGAATAAGACACACATAGAGTTCATCTCCATCAGGTTATTCCTTCTAAGCAAGTGGCCCCTATCACTTATTGTGGCAGCAAATTCCATAGGTGAAAGATGTGCAATGTAAAATATTTGTTTATTTGATAATATCTTTTCATTCTCCCAGTACTACTATACTTCCTTTTCTCCATTTTAAATCTCCCACCATTCAACTTTGTTAGAATGCGAAGGACAGGGAAACTTGAGTCTATCCACTTTCTTCACGCTATACATCATTTTATAAATATTTATAATATCTTCCCTTCTTCTTGCCTTGTTTTCTCAATTAAAACCCTCAGATGTGGTAACTTTTCCCTGAAAGGAAGTGGATCTCTCTGGACATTTTCTGCATTTTCTCCTTACAACCCTTTTAAAATGCCACCAGAATTGTGTATACAACGCATGATTCAGCTGAAAGGACGAGAGATCTCCAAGGACGGAGACTGCAGCAAATTGAGTTATGGTAAGGAGGGATGGGGACTACAGTATTTTCTCTCCCTAGCATGTGATAAATAGTGCAGGCTGTCTGGCATCCCTCTGCCAAGCGGTATCATTCTTACTCTTAGGGCTGCATACTACAGAGGTGAAAGGATTCTCTGTTCATTCAGTTTGCAAAACTGCCAGCTGATCTCAGCTTGAAAAGCATTTTATTTGTTTATGTTTAGGACACATGTCCACTGGAAATTAAATTCAGTTTACACCAGCAACTGAGCAAGTAAACAGTTCTCGGTCCTTGCAAAGAAATGACTATGGACTCTGTAAAAATGCACTTGACCTGCAGTGACCTTAGGAAAGAGGAGGCATTGCCAGAGACCTACTTAAGCTTTGGCTCATGCCGGCTTCCTATCAAAAGATCTCCTGATCCTTTCTCAGTGGTTTCTGTTCAGCGCTCACAAGGCCTCCTCGGCACATGTCCCAAAGATTTCCAGAGATACAAATAATGGTAAACAAACCAACTGTTGGGGGACTGTTCTCACGCAAAGTATCATCAAAACCATTTCCTCCAACGCTTTGGCAGTTCAGGATACAATTCTTCCTCAATAGCCAGATAACTCAAGAAATAGAGGAAAACCTAACTTGCAGTCCAGAGTGGCGGAGAAGGTGAACAACCTTGGGGAGGTGGGGGGTGTCATGTAAAATTAAAACCAGCCCTTTCAAGATATGACTAAATGAACATGATGCTCACATACATCCAGGAATAGCTGTGTTGGCCACATAGCAAAGTAAAGTATCATCCAAAATCCAAAAAACAGCGATACCTTTATTGGCCAACCCAAATGCACATTATACATGTTACAAGCTTTCAAAGCTCCACTGGCTTCTTCATCAGGCACAGGTGTTAAAAATGATAGACGAGAAAGAAAGAAAGAAATGACCATGTTAGTCATAGCCTTGCATTTGATGAAGATGTTGTGGTTCTTGTCCTCAAGTGGTATGGAAGGGTATTCATGCAGGTGTGCTCCTCTTCCTTCTGGCCATATGGGTACTGGGAGATTCAGACCAGGAAATAAACTTTAAATTCCATTAGCAAGATAAAAAGCTGCTTCCTTTAAGATCCAGTTTGTCTGGAATCTCAAATATCTCAAATGACCTGCACATACTGTAGTTAATAGTAGAATATACGTAAGGACCACCATCAAAAAAATTGTTTCACTGAAGCCTATGCGTGCATACAACAGAGAATCAGTGTGGTACATAGGTTAGAGTTTGGGGGATAGAACTTTTATGATCCATTTTCTAGCCCTCACTGAGCCATAAAACTCCTTGGGGGTCATTCCCACTTGCAGTTTAAATTTATCTAAATTGATTCTTCAGTGCGCTTTGGAATTCGAGTCCAAAAGGTTCTTTGTTCCCACTATGAAAGTGTTTTTTTTTCTTACCCCAATGAAATCGCGTCTTTTTGTGGCATGATTGTCATTCCCAGTAGTTGCCCTGTTTCAAAATTCATGTCAATCATTAGTGATGTAAGGAGCAACTCAGACTTACAAGCAGGGGGGGGTGCTGAAATGGAGGGCATGTCTTGGATCCAATCCAAGTGTAGGAAGGGGAGAGACCCCCAGAGCCCCCCTCCAGACTCCTGCTTGGATTGCTGTATCCAAGAATGGGAGAGGGGAGGGAGACCCCCAGGGCTTGGATCATCCGAGCCAAGTATGGAAGGGGTCACTTTGTAAAATAAATTCATCGAAAATTCAATTGATTGTTTTAGCAACTACATGACTTTGCAAGTAGTTGCAAAAGCAATCAATTGAATATGCGTTCTATTTATTTATTTATTTAAAAAAACCCCGCAAATACAATGGTAGCCCTGAGAGGGGGGTGGGGTGGATCTGTCAGAGACTGAGGAGGGATGGTAAACACCCCTCTGCCATTTGTTCCTTCCCTTCAGAATGAATTGATTCTGATCTGTTGTTCCCACTTACAGAACTTGCTTCAGAATCAATTCTTCTGAAAAGAACCTCTTTCAAAGTACTCTCTGGAAACACCAGTTTTTTTGCCTTTGCTTCATCACAACAGGATTTGATCAGATTGCAACAGGAACCAGTTTCAAATGAGAATTAGTGTCATTTACACCGAATGGCAATTCGCTGTATTTCAATGTGGGAGCACGCTCTTAGTTGATCTTAGGTGACCACACTCCCTGTGACCAATCTCACACAGTTGTGAAAATAAACAATGAGCAGGAGAGACTTGTGTGTCCCTTCTTGAACTCAATGAAAGAATGTTAGGGTAGAGATGGAAGGGGTAAATAAATAAATAAACACATGGATGTGGCAGGAGAGAGTTCCACATCTGCGCACAGGGGAGGACATGTGAAAAGGAGCACCTATATTCCTATCTTCTGCTTGCAAATGAAATGCTTTCATCATTGTGGGTCCTGATTGTGTGTTGTGCCTCTGCATGTAAAACTGTATGCAGTGGGCCCTTGGTATGTATTGGGTTTGGTTCCAGGACCCCTAATGGATATCAAAATTTGTTGATGTAGAAGTCCAATTAAATACAATGAATAGTAAAAGGGTGTCCCTTATATAAAATGGCAAAGTCAAGGTTTGCTTTTCAGAATTTATATAATGTTTTAATATTTTCAAGCTGTGGATGCTTGAATTTGTGGATAAGGAATCTGTGGATACAGAGGGCTGACTGTATGTGAAGAGCAGGAGTGGGAATAGTGTAGCCCTCCGGCTTAATGCTCCTTTTCACATGTCCTCCATGTATAGGCTTGCCATAACCCGGCTGCAACCGGGAACTTCCCGATTTTGGGGGCCCGGGGCCCCTCCCGGCACAGGTGCAGCCCCAAAACCGGGAGACCCCCGGTTGCAGCCTGGGTTGCTGCGCCCCTGGCAGGCCTCGCTGCCCTCCTCCTCCACCTCGGGGAGGCGGGGAGGAAGAGGAGGACAGCGAGGCCTGCCTGGGGCGCAGGAGGCGAAGCTGGAGGCGCTGCCTCCCCGCACGCCCGCGCCACCCTCCTCCTCCGCCCCATTCGTGGAGGAGGCGAAGGTGGAAGGAGGCAGCATCTCCGCGCAGGGAGGAGGAGAGGAGGCGGGGGAAGAAAGCGCGGGTGCGCGGGGAGGCAGGGGATTCCCCTGGGATTCCCCCCCCCGCGAGACCCCGGGTGGGGCTCCGTGATCGCGGAGTCCTCGCAGGTCTGGCTGGGGCTTGGAGGACGCTTCTTCCCAAGCCCCAGCTAGGCCCTGGATGGGGCTCCGCGATCGTGGAGTCCTCCCAAGGCCTCACTGGGGCTTGGGAAATGCTGTCTCCCAGGCCCCAGCGAGGCCTTGGACAAGGTTTAAAAATGTAGGACCTTTTTTTTTTAATTTCCTGGTCAGGAAAAAAAAAATCCTACATTTTTAAACCTTGTCCTACATTTCTCCCATTTTGGAGGTCCCCAGGGATGGCAACCCTATCCATGTACAAATATAGGGGTTAGCACAGAAACAGTGGGGTGGGCTCCATGGCATCCTGTCCTATTACGCTGTTTTTGTTGTGATTGTTAAGCACAATGTTAAAGGGGATCACCTGACTTACTAGGGCCAGGCCGGTTGCGGGGGGGGGGAGAGGTGGTATGTGGGGACAGCTTGCCTGTCGCAGCCATCCCCAGTGGGCTGGCAGGGATGTTCTGGGAGAATGTGGGGTGGCACTTCTGGTCCAGCGACTGGACTACAACTCCCAGTGACTACTGGGAATGGAAGTGTCTTGTCATCAGCCAGCGATGGGGGCAGTGAGCCCCAGGATTGGCTGGGAGACCGGAAGGGGTGGGGACCTTCTGGCCTCCTGCCAGCTGATTGGTGGTTTGGCCTACAAAAGGCCATGCGGAGCTGGTGCTCAGTGCCATTTTTATGCGGCTCCCCACCCTCTCTCCCTCTTTACAGGGTTGTTGATGTGCTGTCACAACTTTCCAAGGAGCGGTAGCATAGGTCTTGGATCTGATGGGTGCGGTTTCCTGTGCTGCGAAGCACTAGATCGAGAGTCCAAGGGGGACCTGGGGTTGCTGAGGGATTAGCGGTGTTGCCAATGTGGGGGCAACATCGAATCAGCGTCCCCTGGTGACAAGGGGTAGAGATGCGCACATGCGCTCAACCTGCTTCCTGAGCTGGAAGCCTGGCTATGATCAGGCAATTCACTTTACCTGTCAACTTATGGCAACGCCATGAATTTTGTAGGGTTTTCATAGGCAAGGAATGCACAGAGGTGGTCTTCCCACTTAATTCATCTGAAATATAGCCTACAGCACTTGGTATTCATATGTACCCCCATCTTGTGCCTTTAGGGTATTTGGGCCTCCTAGGGACCTTATCACATGAGGCACTTACCATTATCCGGATATCCCGTTATTCAAAAAATGGCTTCTCCTGGCTTCCCCATGAACACTTCATCGATGGAAGGAAAGCGGGAAGCCTCAATTACGTTAGAGAAGTGCGACGGATGATCTCACCGCCAGCGCTTCTGCAACTCTGAGTAGCGGTAAGTGCCATGTGTGATAGTGTCCTAGGACTTGTGCTCTAGAGATTGGGGTTTGATTCCTGGCTTGCCCATGGAAACCCACTGGGTGACCTTGGGCAAGTCACATAATATCAGGCCCAGAAAATTCCATAAGGCTCGCCTTAGGGTCACCATGTATCCGAAACGACTTGAAGGGCCATAATAACACACCCATACAAGCATGTACATGCTTGTATTTGAGAGACAAGAGACACACAAGAATGAAGAACCTTATAGACCTATAAATGTTTCTGGATGCCAGTTTTCATCCTCATGCCAGTTTAGATAATAGTGAGAAATGCAGAGCATTACAGTACAGCAAAATCTAGAAGGCCACAGGTTCCCCATTCCTAATGTGGGTGGAGGGATGACTTGCCTCATGCTTTCCTGGCCATAGAAATTGAAACAAAAACCTTTCCTAAGCAGCTTTCCTCCCTATTTTTTGCTGTCAACTCAATAATAATCATATTACCATTTTTAAAAAGGTGGTGTGATGCTGCTGCTGATAGCTCTTTTATCTATAAATTGGTACTGATTTTGACAAGTCCTCAGTCAATAAAGTCCAAAATTAGGATGACTAAGGGCCTCGACAGACCAGCACTAAATGCCAGCCATGGGTCAGAGTAGGAGCATGGCATGAACACAACGCACGCCCAACCACATGGCAGGCGGCATCACAACACTCCTTTGGCGCTGCATCCAGATGACGCATGCCAAAAGGAGCGCTGAAAAGCCGTGGCACCAGCAACTATGGCGCTAAAACTTATTAGTTTTTGTTTAAAATTGTTTGCACCGTGGAAAGGCCAGATTGGGGCTGGGCATCTGGCTGCTGTGTCCTTAACTCGGCTAGGAAAGGGGCGGTGTCTCACTGCCCCTTAGGGGCTGTCTGTACAACCCCTTACTCTCAGTATCCTGCAGCCAGGAACTCTGGGAAGCTGTAGTATATTCTGGGGTTTGGTTCCAGGGGCCTCCATAGATACCAAAATCCATGGATGCTCAAGTCCCATTAAATACAATGGCGTAGTGTAGTGGTGTCCCTTATGTAAAAGGGAAAAATCAAGGTTTGCTTTTTGGAATTTATACATTTTAAAAATATTTTCAAGCCATGAATGCTTGACTCCATGGATTAAAAAAAATAAATCCATAGATATGGAGGGCTGACTGTACCCCCCACAAAAAATCATTCTACAAACACCAGTCTTTGATTTCAAGATTTCAACAATGAAAAGGATGTAAGTATTGTCATGGTTAGTTATTTACTTGTCATTTTATTCCATATTTCCAAGTGCATATCCCATTATGTTTCCTTGAGAAATAAAGCTAAGCAAATACATGACATATAAACTCCTCTGGGTGACAGGGAAGGAGGGGAGGGAAGGAGGAGGAGAGTCATTGTAAAGTGCTCCAGCCCACAGGCTCTGCTCTGTCTCATCCATAGTGGCAGCAGAAGGGTCACACCAGAAACCACAAGTGCTAAGAGTACTTCCCAGGTGAAACCCAAACTTCCACCGCCCTGCATCTTTTCTCATTCTTTTCCAGTGTTATTCTCATAGCCATTGTGCAGGACAGCCCTGGGAAGGTTCTCTCCTCAGAAGGGTAAGAATATTCTAAATCCTGTTTGTCTTAAGTTTGATGTCTTGTTGGTATCATTAAAAAAAAAGAATCTCCTACCCACATCTTTTATGTCCTTTGAATTTGTGAATTACCTTCAGTCAGCTGGAGTCAGCTATGGTTGTTCAAAGGCCCTGGTAAATTAAGTTAACTTTACATTTTTAACTTGACTTCTCCGTATAGCTGTACCTGTTTCAATGAATGTGGGACTTATTAAAAGAAACCCATAAAGGACGATGGTTACCAGAATTGCATACCACCCGCATGAGGATATATTGACTTACATAAGAAATAAGAATCAGACATTGAAAAATATTGATGCAATTGTTTAAAGCAAACAACAAAACAGGGCAATGTTCCCTAAAATGAAAAATAGATCCTAGATTAGAACAGAACAGATCCTAGCTATATTATATACAGTGGACCCTTGTTATATGCTGGGGTTTGGTTCCAAGATCCCCCGTGGATAACAAAATCCATGGATGCTCAAGTCCCATTAAATATAATGACATAGCAAAATGGTATCCCTTATAAATAATGGAAAATCCAGGTTTGATATTTGAAATTTATACTTTTTTTGAACATTTTTCAAACCGTGAATGCTTGAATCCGTGTATAAAAATCTGTGTATAAGAAGGGCTGACTGTATAGTACAAAATTCTGTGTGTGTGTGTGTGTGTGTGTGTGTGCATGTGTGTATGAAATAAAGGCTCTCTGGCTAAGTTTTAAAGTCCATTTTCCTTACCAAGGGAACATCAACTTAAGACCTCTGAAGAGAATTTAAAGCATCAAATAGTACAGTAAATATTCTCATTGTGTAATCATGAAATCTGAATTTTTCATCACAAACAGAGAAATTGCTGCAAATGTGGGGTGGATGTGGGAAAAAGAAAGAGAGAGAGAGAGAGAGAGAATTACTGTATATCCCAAAGGAAAAAAAATACACTTTAAACTGCACTGTGTCTTAAAATGGCAAGCAGCTTTGAGGCTGGAGAGCATGGCTATTATTGGAAATGGCTCTGATAGGTTTTAACAGATGCGGGCTGGGGAGGGGGGGGGGGGGGGGGGGGGGGAGCAGCTGAGCCACCACTTTGGCAGAGCAACCTTTTGGGATCTCAGCTCATTCTGGTATGCAGGCGACACTTAACACTGTTCACACACATGGTGCCCCCCCTCCCAGCTCCTCGCTGCCTTGCACATAGCTGTCACCTGGCAGGAAGGAGGAGTGGTAGGAACCCTGCTTCTTCTTAAAGAGGTTTTCAGCAAGTATTTTCTATTTTTAAAATGTTGAAAAGTGCATGATTTAAGGGCTTCAACAGGGAAGCAGAAGCACTGATGTTATTGCTCGATACACAGTAAATGATATCTTTATTTTTAAGCTGTGCTATGTTTCCTTGTTGGCATGCTTGAGGGTACAGATGAATTCATGTTGTTTTATTAAAAGCAACTAACTGTGGAAATATGAAATTAAGGTCTTCAGGAACATTCTTCCTTCTCCTATTTTATGTTCACAATTGCCACGTGAGATAGGTTAGGGCAAGAGACAGTGACTGAAATGAAATCATCTAGTGAACCCCACCGCTAAATGTGTATTTGAATATGAGTCCTAGTCCTACCCCTTAACTTTATAGAGATGAAGCTTGGAAAAGTTATGTTTTGGATGGCTACTCCAAAATCTTCCGCCAGTGTTTGAATGCAGCCAAAGTTTAGCAGAAGTAGGGAAATAAATTTTTAATGTAATATCATGTAGAAAATCTTGTTTAACTGGATGCAAAATAATAATAATATACCACAAACCTATTAAATCTGCAGTTCTGACAGGCTCCAAAACTATAAAACTATAATAGCAGACATTATGATATCATCTAGCCCACTCAGAAAATTCAAGGATTGGAAACATCCAGATTATATTCCATCAGATATTATCTAAATTAGATCACATCTTTCTTTCTTTCTCTTTCTTTTTTCCTTCCTTCCTTCTTTATCCTATCTTTCTATTTAAATAAATAGTGCTCACACATATATCAGACAAAACCTTAACATCTCACCCAAACCACTGTGCTATGCTGGATTTACCCAGAAAAAAAAATTATTGGGATATAAACCTATTTACTTATAAATTCAAAGACTGGAAAAATCTAGATTATATTCCCAGGTGTGAGACCATAAAAACAAGGTGTCTAAATGCAATTTGCATGAGGAGAAATATTAATCAAGCAATATGTACAATGAAAGTGCACATATTTATACTATGCCATATCATACAACGGGAATCTAAATAGGTTCTAGGACAAGCATCCAATCTGATGTGAAGGTGTAATTTCTCCATGGCCTCTAGCAGGAAGGGCAGTTAAACTCTGCCCATGTATGCAAACGTAGGTCTTGCTAATGAATCATTTCCTCTAGTATCACAACCCTAATAGCTGTATTCTGGAGAAAAGTAATTCCCTCTTGAGTAAGATCTATGGAGAAAGAAGAACATTGTAATTTCCCCATACCATAGGGATTAACACAATGTTTGTGTGCAACAACCATATGAAGTGGATTAATACAGTATTAGAGATATTAACTTGCACATTATCTATTTTATACATTTTGCAGCTGAAATAGAGACTAAGATTTTGACATGAAACATTCCTAGTGTTCACGTATCTTGACAAGCCATGATGTAGGTTTTGAAATATGGCTTCTTATACAAACTTGCCCCTGCTAACAAGCCACAATTTGTTGATCAGCCACAAACCAGTTTGAATCAATAATCTGCTCTTGGCTTATCTGGCTAGTTTAAGTAATGTCTTACTGTGGCACTTAAAACACTGCCATCATTTATCCCTGGCTTGTTTTACCAGCTTTCTGCCTTAAAACAGGAGCTGACAAAAGGAATAGGAGAGAAATAGAAATCCAAAAATGGGGAAGACAAGCTACAGTTTGTTTGGTTGTCTTCCATGCAATTCAGCAAGCCATAGTTAACACAAACCGTGACATTATCATGATGAGCAAACATGCTTGCTAAAAACAAACTGCCATTTACCAAGTGTTAAGTAACAGCACATAAGGTACAGATTTAAGATAAAATGATGTTCACTGTCCTCCTGCAAACTCATATTTTCTTCTTATTCCATTTCTGCTCACAGGGCATAATAACAGTATGTGGTTATTTCCCACAGTGTGCTTAAATCTACAAAATACTACAGTATGTTTCTAATAATGATTGTTTTTAATTGTTCTGTTTCGTTTGGTTTCCAGCAAGCTTTTGGCTGTGATATTATTATTATTACAGTCATGGCGCCTAAGAAGAAGAACATCAAGAAGAGCAAGGTGGATATCAATGAGCTGACTATCATAGTTGAGGATGGACCTCTCAGCAAACTGAATGGTCTGAATGGCATTTTGGAAGGAGGGAATGGTTTCAGTTGTGTTTCAACAGAGGTTTCCGATGCTCGCTATGGTCCCAATCTTTTAGAAGGGTTGTGTCGAATGAGGTTAGAAAACTTCCTCTGTGATTTAGTCATTGGTACCAAAACCAAGTCCTTTGATGTCCATAAAGTAGTGATGGCTTCATGTAGTGATTACTTCCACAATATCTTGAAGAAAGATCCATCCACACAAAGAGTGGACCTCAACGATGTGTCTCCACTGGGCCTAGCTACGGTCATTGCCTATGCTTACACTGGGAAGCTCACACTTTCACTGTATACTATAGGGAGTATTATCTCTACAGCCATTTATTTACAGATCCATACCCTTGTGAAGATGTGCAGTGATTTTTTGATGCAAGAAATGAACGTGGAGAACTACATGTACATTGCCAACATTGCAGAGACATATGGACTCAAGACCGCCAAGGAAGCAGCGCAGAAATTCATCCGAGACAACTTTATTGAATTTTCTGAGTCAGATCAGTTCTTAAAACTTACCTTTGACCGAATCAATGAATTACTTGCGGATGATGACTTACAGTTGCCTTCTGAACTTGTTGCATTCCAAATTGCAATGAGATGGCTGGAATTTGACCAAAAAAGAGCAAAATATGCTGCTGATCTTTTGAGTAACATCCGGTTTGGTACCATCTCTGCCCAAGACCTTGTGAATTATGTTCAAACTGTACCAAGAATGATGCAAGATATGGACTGCCATAGACTCTTAGTAGATGCCATGAATTACCATTTGCTTCCATATCACCAGAATACACTGCAGTCTAGAAGAACAAAGATTCGTGGGGGATTACGAGTCCTTGTAACAGTTGGAGGACGTCCAGCTTTGACAGAAAAATCCCTTAGCAGAGACATTTTATGCAGAGATCCTGACAATGGGTGGAAGAGGCTTACAGAGATGCCAGCTAAAAGCTTCAACCAGTGTGTCACTGTGATGGATGGATTCCTCTATGTGGCAGGTGGTGAAGACCAGAATGACGCCAGGAATCAGGCTAAGCATGCAGTCAGCAATTTCTGCAGGTAACTGATTATTTATAGGGATGGAAAGGCAAGCATGTTCAGGACAGCACAGTTTCACAGAGAGAAGGAAAGGGGGAGGGAAAGAAGGTGAGCTGTACATAACTGAGATCATAATGAAAGCAGAACAAGACAAAAATCTTGATTAATGACTTTAAGATAAAATGCCTATGATTGATAAACACTATCCATGCTATTCAATAAGAAGGAAATCCAGGCGGAAAAATTAATTTTACACCAAAGAGAGCAGAGATAAAGCCAGATTATATCCTAATTAAAGAACTATTGATGCCTTTAAGGCAAATGCTGGCATCAGTCTAAAATTTAGAAATAGGGCTAAACAGGCACAATTTTTGCTCTGTTTCCATATTTCATTAACAGATACAAAAGCGAAAGTCTTGACACATTAACTGAAAAAAAACCCTCCACAAATATATGAACCAATAACAAAGAAATAATAGATGCTATGGAATGTAGTAGCAAACTATAATGAAGGTAATATCTCCAGCCAATGCAAATAGCAAATTATCCTGAATACACTTTTTAATTGTCCTTGTAATATGTTTATCTTTCACCTGCATTATTAACATGTAACCTCTCTCCTATCCCTGTAAAATATGTCTAGTGAGGTAGCGAGAGTGGGATAAAAAAGAGGGAAAGGTGCAAAATATGAGATGGACTCATCATTCTGTTTTTGTCTATCCTTTTTTGGGAAAACTTCAGGAGACTATGCAGAGCCATAATATGGTTTCTTGTTTCTGATTTCTTTTCATTTATGTTGTTTCTTGAACTTGTACACCCCTCTTCTGCCCAAAATTTGCATTTTATGTGGTTATCCATTATAAATCTCAAACAAAAACAAATACAATAGGCCTTTGGTATCCACTGGGGTTTGATTCCAGGATCCCCTTGGATACCAAAATCCATGGATGCTCAAGAACTATTAAATACAATGGCATAGTAAAATAGCATCCCTTATATAAAATGGCAAAACCAACTTTTTTTTTTAATGTACATGTTTTAAAAATATTTTTCAAGCCATGGATGCAGAATCCATGGATACGGAGGGCTGACTGTACACTTAAAACCAGAGTAAAAACATAGTTAAATGTGTTGTCACATGGAACTATCAATATGTTTCTGGATAATCATCAACACTTGGACAGAACACAAGACTGTTCCTTGGCAATAATCTCTCACCTGCAAGTAGATTTCCCTCTTTTCTTGTACTTGGGGTGGGGGAAAGAGAGAGCATGGAAGGGGGGCTGCTTATACATGGCGGGGAGGACCTGTTGTCAAGGACTTTCCTGTTGTGAGTAGACTTTCCAGCACATCTGCCATGGGAGAGGGCAACATGTTGCCTTGACTTGCTGCAACCACCACTTTCCTTTCAAAATGGTTTCCTTGCAAAATGTCACACAATTATGTAAGTACATTGGGCACTCCTTCTAGGCTGACGTTCCCCATTTCAGCTGAATTAGCAGAACTTAAACCCTCAGTATATCACTTTTGAACCACGTGTTCTACATACTCTCCAATGGTGCTGATTTGGCAGGGACAGTCTCAGTTAATCCTCTGCTGTCCTACCCCCCTCAGATGCTTCTCAATTGTCCTGGTTTTCCTCTCTTCTGTCCATTTTCCTCTTTCATTTTCAGTTTAGTTCAGCTGCAGCAAACAATTTTCAAAGCACAAAATAGTTTATACTCAATTGACTCAGCTGAGTATGGAGAAGAAGGGCCTCCTACTGGGTTAAATTTGGACTGGGCTGGTGTTGTTGTGTGTGTACCTTAAAGTCAGTGCATAAATTCTAAGGCTTTTCTGCTTAAAATAGTAGTTTTGCATGCTCTTCCCCTAGCCACATTTTTTTTTAAAAATCATTTTTATTAAACATAAAGAAACAACCTAGCATATATTTTATCTATATATCTAAAACATACATAAAAAACAAAATATTGACATTACTAAACAAAAAAAAATAAAGACAATGAAGGTTATCAGAGGGAGGAAAATTAGGGAAGAAAAAGGCATACCCCTGGCAAAGTCATGTGATTTGCGCTGAAGATTTTCAGATGCCGTCGCGCTTAGCCAGGACTTAATCCACGAAGATCGAGGAATGCTCCAGCAACAAACCATTCCCGGGACTTCCCCATGAATGGTTTGCTTGCTGGAGCATTCCTGGATCTTCATGGATTAAATCCTGGAAAAGTGCAATGTGTCTGAAAATCTTCAGAATGATTGCACGCCTTTGCCAAGAGTATCCCTTTTACTAACGGCTTCCCCCCCATCTGATAATCTCCAAAGACAACTAGTACCTGCTGACTTCCAACCTTGTAACTGAAGAATATATTCCACTATTTACTATATTTCCTTTAGATGATAATATATTTATGCTTCACCATCATGCAAACCCCATGTAACTTACAAAACCTAAAACTGGGATATGGCCACAACTAGTCTGTACTAAATGATTCCCAGTCATTCTTAAAATTATTGAAGTATTTCTTCTTAATAAACATTGCCAATTTGTCCACTTCAGCAAGTTCAGTTATCTTCATCAGCTGATCTTTTGTTGCAATAAATAACAACAACCTTCTGTTTGTGGGCATAGACTATTTCAGCCATACTTTTTTTTATCTTGGTCACACATCTCCTGGTGTACACAGCAACAAATGGACAGTAGGGCTGTGCACAGCAATTCATACCTAGGCCTGATTTGGTTTGGTTTGATCTGAACCACAAATCCAAATCTAATGGAAATACTGATCATCAGCGGTCTCCTAATTACTTACATTGGGAAATCAAATTGGTCATAAATTTGGTGGGTATTTTCTATACCTGTATAAAAGTTGAAAAGGGAATTAAAGAGGGAATTAAATCTCAGTCAGGTAGCTTCAGGGAGAGGGTTGTGTGTTTGTTGTTGTTGCTGGTGGTAGTGGTGGTGGTGGTGGTACCTGCCCTTGAGTTGACACCAACTGATAGTGACCCTGTGGAAGAGGCATCTCCAAGACCCCCTGTCCTCCACAGTTCTTATAGATTTGGGCCTGTGACCTCCCTGATTCAGCCTATCTATCCAGCATGAGGTCTTCCTCTCTTTCTATTACCTTCCACCTTTCTCAGCATGATTGTCTTTTCCAGTGTTTAATGCCTTCGCATGATGTAGTATGATGCCATCAGTCTTGGCTTCCAGGGAAGGTTCAAGCTTTATCTGTTCAAGGATCCATTTCTTTTACTTTTTGGCTATGCACAGTATTCTCAGCACTCATTTACAGCATGACATCTTAAATGAGTTGATTTTCTTCTTTTCTGCTTTTTTCACTGTCCAGCTCTTGTATCCATACATGGTGATGGGAGCACAGTGACTAGAATGATTCTAACTTTCATGCTCAGTTGTCTATCTTTCCTGTTTTTAGTTTTTCGTGGCTGCCCTTCCCATTCCTAGTCTTTTTATTTCTTGACTGCAGTCAGCATTCTGATCAATGTTTGATCCAATGTACAAGACCAGTTTCACTAATTTAATTTCCTCATTGTCTAGGTTGAATGTGTTTTGGTCCTCCTTGGTCATTCTGCACTTTCTTCTCTGGCCTTCCTTAGTAATTGTTCCAAGTCTGTGTTGTTTTCTGCTAGTAGTATGGTGGTGTCATCTGCATATCATAGATAAGCAGGGATTTGAAACCTGAATTGTAGTTCAAGACTCAAACCCTTGGCTCCCAGCAAGTGCAAAATATTGAGAGAAAAACAGCCATGTTCTTTTTCAATGAACTATCATGTTTCGAAGCAGAATTGAAGTTTTTTTTTAATTGTAGTGTGTATATACACCCCAAGTTTAGGTACTATTGAGTGAAATGCTGAAATACAGTTTTAAAAATAAATGTTGATTTACATTACATATTAATAGTATAAAATAGGCATTTCTTTAAATGTAAGCATCTGGTTTTATACATAGGGATCAGCTGCCAAGAAAGGGTACAGATTTCATATATAACATAGCCCTATTTTTATGTAGATCATCACTGACCACTGTTGTTCCCACAGCACCGTTTTCCCCATAAAGCCACAACCATCAGTGTCAACAGGAACTCCCTTGCTTGACAGTTCAGTAAACAACTTTATTTTTTTACCTGTTTTGTTTTGCTTTGCTTTCCTTGAGAGCATTCTTCAGGTATTGACTCCTATTGATCTACAGAATTCCCTGCCTAAGTTCAAAGTCATGCTGACCAGCTAGGATATGAATAATAGATTTAGAGAAAAGTATGTCTCTGTGTGTATGCTGCTGACTTATGGTGACCTTCTGAATTTCCTATGGGACATCTTAGGCAAGGAATCCCCAGAGTTGCTTTTGCCAGTTCCTTCCTTTGAAATAGAGTGTACAGCACCTGGTATTCATTGGTGGTCTCCCATCCAACTACTAACCATGGCTGACCCTGCTTCGCTTCTAGGTGTAAACCTTTAAAAGAGGGTGAGAAGTTTGAAGTTCTGTTTTCTTTTCCCAATGGGTAAAGCAGCAGTACTATAAGCAGTACTAAAGCAGCCATACCTGTAGGTGTGTGGGAGAGAGAACAAGTCTTCTTTCCACAAAACCACTCTCCAATCTATTAATTGCCCAATGTTGATGCTGGTCTTTGCCCTTTGGGGGGGAAACATACAGTCAGTAGTCATGTGAAGCAAAGAGAAGCTGGAAGGGTGTGTGATTTCAGTTTGGAAGAACCACAGGGAAATAAAAGTTATACAACCCTTTTTGACAGCACTGAGTGCAGAGGAGGGCAGCCATTAGCTTTGGCGGTGTGGAGAAACCTAAGATCCAGGACCTATTTTGTACTATACCATTATGGCATTATGATTCTGCTTTAACTGCCATGGCTGCATGTTAGTAGCTTAAGGCGGTGCTGGGGGAGTTCTCTGACTGAGAAGTCTAAATACCCCTCCATAAACTACAAATCCTAGGATTCCATAACAATTAAAGTGGATTCATACTGCTATAACTGATTATTGTGCAAAGGTCATGCAGTCACCTCTAACTTTGGATACAACATTTAAACATTGCATATTTGGGTGGATGGGTGGGTGCAGAACTGAAAAGTACAATAATAAATATTGAAATTTCTTGATACATTTCTCCTGCCTTAGAGGAGTTCTAGATCTAGGTTATACTCACTAAGATCTTATTTTTAAATGCCATCCAAATCTGAGGAGTTAAATGGGTGCTACATCACAAAACCATGGCATTACAAACACTTATGCTTAGTATTTCTTTAACAATATAAATGTTGTCATTGAAATGAGCATTTGGATCCACCGTTCATCTCTTTTTTCCCCTTCTGTCCCTTCTTCTTCCAGGTATGATCCTCGTTTCAACACATGGCTCCACCTGGCCAATATGAACCAGAAGCGCACCCATTTCAGTCTGAATGTGTTCAATGGCCTCCTTTTTGCAGTTGGTGGTCGCAACTCTGAAGGGTGCCTCTCTTCTGTTGAATGTTATGTCCCTGCCGTTAATCAGTGGCAAATGAAAGCCCCGCTGGAGGTGGCTCGGTGTTGCCATGCCAGCGCAGTCATAGATGGTAGGATCCTGGTCACCGGAGGTTACATAAATAATGCTTATTCCCGTTCTGTTTGTATGTACGATCCTGCTGGCGACAGCTGGCAAGACAAGCCCAGCCTGAGCACCCCAAGAGGGTGGCACTGTGCCATCTCTCTTGGGGAAAGGGTCTACGTTATGGGGGGATCCCAGTTGGGAGGTCGTGGTGAACGAATTGATGTGCTGCCAGTTGAGTGTTACAGCCCTTATGCGGGCCAGTGGAATTACGTGGCTCCTCTTCCAACGGGCGTGAGCACTGCTGGTGCTTCCACTCTCAATGGGAAGATTTACTTAGTGGGAGGCTGGAATGAAATAGAAAAGAAATACAAGAAATGCATTCAGTGCTACAACCCAGATCTGAATGAATGGACCGAAGAAGATGAGTTACCTGAAGCTACCGTAGGTGTGTCGTGCTGCACCATTTCCATGCCCAGCACTAAAACCAGGGAATCCAGGGCTAGTTCGGTATCTTCAGTACCAGTCAGTATTTAAAGATTTCATAATGCAGGTTTAGAAGAGCTAGATATAAACCCTATTAAAAAATGTTTACTTCACACAATTGTGCCAGAATCTCTTTGAAGAGCCACACATGCCTACATAGAAAGAGATTAGGAGACCAATGGGCTAAATCCAATGGTAGACACATAGAAATGAGTGGGACTTATTAATCATTATTAACTGACGTCCATTTCAATATGTCTGCTCCAGTTCAGTGGAAGGAATAACACAGTCCTCCAAACATCATTGGACTGTGGCTTCCAGCTTTCCTCACCATTGGCCATGCTAGCTAGGACAGTCCAACAACATCTGGAGGGGAACATGGCTTTTAATTGCAGTTTTATAAAATTGGTCAATATTTTTATTATATTGAAAAGACATGGTATGACCTAAGAAATTTAAAATGCCTTGAATTTGCTTAGCATAAAACAGAGACTTGCAATTTGTCATCAGACCTCAAATTTTTCATATTTCATCTAATTTCTCACAAGATCATTCTCCAGATTGTATAGCTTACTTAGAGAAGGTTCTTGAAATCCTGACCTTCTACAGACAGCCAAATATATCAAAAGATGGATTTTTTGGGAGGGATACTACTCAAATTTCCTATTGACAATAGTAGTTTTTGATTCTACTCTTCTTAAGATTCTACTCTTCTTCTTCCTAAAGTTTAGTGATTTGCATGTCTATTCAAATGTATGCTCTATTGAGTTGAATAGGGTTTACATCTAAGTAAGCGTGTTTGCAATGCAAACCTATAAAGAGGTGTACTTAAAAATAAGCCCCGCTGAGTCAGTAGGGCTTAGTCCCACATAAATGGGCTAGGAATTACATATCCCTCTAGGTTGCAAGTCATTCTTCATCTCAGGCTAGGTTGCCTAGGGCTACTGGGAGCTGAAGTTCAAAAACATTTAAAAATGTTTCCATCTCTGGGGTAAAAAATTGTAGCCTAATTCTGCATTTAAAATTCATCTTGATCATACCATGTAATTTTTTTAAAAAATCTGACAAAAGATTGCAGAATTTTCCTAATGTTACTTTATTACCCCAACAACAAAAATGGTTATACTACTTTTTAACAAAAATTATTGACCTTCATGCCAATGACTCATAGTAATAGGTAAGCTGAAATTTGAAATATCTTTTGGTCCAATAAGTAGTTTAGTTAGTTCTGTTTAGTGTAGTGTGACAAGAAAAATTTTGGGATCCAACAATTGCTTAGATTATGTAGTGTAGAAGAAGATGAAGAACCAAGTATAATTAGATGCATCTGAACAGATTATTTTTGTTTATATACATGAATGGCCCAGTCAGTGTTGCTTAGTCACACTTTAAACCAACCGTGTTAAAATTAGAAATCCTGTCTGTTTCTTCACAATCTGCAAGCAAAATAGCATGATGTCTATGGGGAATTTGTTTATTTATGGGTATGAGTGTAGGAGTGGACAAGAGGAGACATAAAGTGCTATGTCTATGCCTATACAGACATTCACTAAACTTAAAATATCACAGTAAGCATAGGGATACATGTCCTGATGTGTTTCATACCAAGGGACAGTCAGATGGTATACTATGGTTCATTGATGCACCATTTGCCAATTTCTAGTGAGTTTTTTTATCACCTGTCTGGTAATGGGACTCCTGAACATTGCAGTAGAACCAATTAAACAAGAGGCAAACCTATCATCAGTAGGCAGCATCCGTCAGCATCTGTTATGCGCCACTCCTACTGTTCAGAGCCCTATTTTTCCCTTGCTGGTGCAAAAATAAATAAATCAATGCTATAAATACAGCCTGTACCCCACAGCAGTCCTGTCACTGTAAGACAGTCTGGGCAATTACAGTGGCACTTGCCTCACATCCATCAGCAATGAGCCACTGATCTCCTCTTTCCATAGAAAAACCCTCACATCTACCACTGCATCCAAATGGTAAGAAATAGGATGGAGAGGAGAAGGGCTGGTCACCCAATGGAAAATAGAGGCATGCCGACCTGGGGAGGCCCATCAAACCTGGACCCTGGAAAGAATGTCTATTTCAGATCACATGATTTAGATTAGTTATGCTTTAAGTATGAAGATCCTGAACACGTGCACTTGCTTGGTATGGATGGTGGATTATTGTGATTGCGGTAAGGAAGGAGGATCAGGCCATGCAAGCTATCCTGCTCCTGATCTAAATAGGGTATATATGTATATGGTCTATGTACACATATGCCTGTGGCCCCCATTTTGGGAAATAATGATCTCGTGTAACGCAGACACACTGAATGCAAATGGGAAAGGACCTCCATGAAATTACATTGTAATTTCTCCATTGTCTCCTCCCCACCTTCAGTATACTCAGGTTTCATGGATGGATGTGTGCAGGTGCTTAGTATGAAAAGCAGAGTAGGGAGTCTTTGGTCATCCAGTTTTTTTTATTTCAATTCTCATCGCCCTTTGGCTATGCAGGGCAAGGATGATGGAAGTTGAAGCCTAAAAGATCTGGAGGGCGAAAAAGTCACCCAGCCTTGGTGTAAAGGGTGTATTGAGAAAATTTAGGTGGAAAAGAAGCTGAATTTTGCATTTTGATCTCAAGCCAAGTTAGGCCTGTGGCTGTTTGTATTTCTTGCCTCTCTTCATTCCATAGCCCAGATTCAAATCTTATGGATCAAGTAGTAGTCATCAGGTTTCTCTGTTTCCGATTAGCAATTTCATTATGGTACAAAATACAACTGTCCACTGAAATCATTTTGTTGGGTACAAAATTAAAAGGTAAGGTCTTGAAAGAATGGCATTTTGCCAGGTAATAAGGTAATGTATTTGACAGAGCTTTGTGTAATTGCCGAAGGCTTATGTTTGTTTGCTGGGGAGCCAAGGCGCTCTGTGTGTGTGTGGTCCTGAAAAAGCATGTATTTATAGCAGCTTACATAACCCATAGCACTTTTCATCCAGCTGCAGGTTTATTAGGGTTGTTGCTTTTGTTTCTTGGATATGGCATGCAGTTATCATGCATGAAAGTAATGGCATCACATATAAAATGTGATTAGCTTTCACTCTAAAAGGGGGATGCGGTAATGCCAGGGGTTGGAAGCCACATTGACCCTTGGCAGGGCCTTGGAGGGGCACATCCACCCTCCAAAGGTTTTGTTGGGGTTTTTTACTTCCTGGGTTGTTGTTTTTTAACTAATTTTTTTTCTCTAGGGAATTATTATGGACCCAGAAAAGGCCTTTTTCAAGCAGAAAGTAAAGCAGTATACTGTATCAGCTCCTTAGTTAAGCATACTTAACTAAGTGGAGCTGTGGTGCAACATCAAGCACAAATCCCAGATTTCGATAGCATTGAGCCATGGCAGTTAAAGTGGTGTAAAAATTTTCACAGTGCGGATGCAGCCTAAGTAACCTCTCCTGTCCTGACTCCCCTCCCCCAAATCTACATAACTGTCCTGTATTCATAACTGTCACTTAGTCACAACTGTAACACCATTGCCGCCGCCACCACCTCATATACTTTACTGGGTATCTTCTGCATGGAGAGAAAGAGATCCATTCTGCTGGTGCACAGTTAAATGATGTTTCCACCAGGTTTGGGGGAGGCGTCAGACAAGGAGAGGTTATATAGTCAAGTATACTTAACTATGTTGCTGATGTAGTAGAGTACTAGCCAACATTTTTAACTGGCAGTTAACATCAGCCCAGGGGTGGATACAAAGCAGGGTGGAGGTTGAGCCCTGCCACCACAATGACTGGGGAGGAAGGGAGGAAGCTAAGTAACTAAATACATAGAAATACATAGACCCATGAAACCTGGACCAGGCCTTGAGACCTAGGGACCCTATCTTCAAATTCTTTTTGTGGGCTACTGGAAGAGAAGCTTAGGGCCACTGTGGTCTTCAGGAAATTGAATTAAATGTATCTTAAGCATGACCTGGCAAGCCTCATATTATCCCTAGATAGTGAGTAGCCCTTTGAAACTCTAAGCAGGTTCTTCTGATGTGTTGACTCCAGCTCCCATCATCTCATAGAACCCTGATGTCTGGGCAGGATGGACATTGCAGTCCAACACATTAGGGAGACATGGAGTTGTGGCAGGCTACTTCAAGCTATCCAAGTGTCCTAATGAAAGATTTTGGAAAATGATTTGTTGACAAACTCTCCAGATATCACGCTGAATACCACAAAAGAGACTTGTGAAAATCAACAGAGCAACATGTTTTATTTGGCATAACCTTTCATGTTCTTCATGTATGTGATGAAGTCAACTAGAGTTCACAAAGGCTTATTCCAAACAGAACCTATTAGCCTTTAAGAAGCCACAAGTCTCTTTGTTGATGCTGCTAACCCATCCCTAACTCCATTCCCCAAAGTGAGTACAGAATCCTCCACAGGTCTATAATTCGGTGGCTTCTGGGCTCTTATTTTTGAGCCACTATAAGCATGGTAATATTTAAGTCGAATTCTGCATTTATGGTTGTCTCATCCATTTCAAGAGCTTCCTTCTCCTTGCTATCTTACAGATAGAAAATTATTTATATTAGAGGTAATAATTTACACATTTGCTGTCTCTTGTTCAAATTTTTCAGAAGCAAGGACTTGCTTGAACTATCCTTTTAAAAAATTAAATCATCTCAGGAACTCCTCTCAAGATACTAAATTCAAGAATGATCATAAGAGTATTTGCTAAAGCTTACCCCTTTTTATACTGATCCTCATGTGTACACATTGATGGAAGCATGATAGTAAAAATTGCCCAGGTCAAGTTTTTCCAGACATGTAGAGAGAGCAGGGAAGGTGGCGACCGCATTTGGTTATTTTTGTGGGTCAGATAACAGTCATACAATAGATAGTGGAGTCATACAGAAAGTATTCACCCTTAGCCAAAAAGAATTGGTCTACAACTGTTGACAAATCAAAGGACAATAATAAATATGGAGGAGAAATGGATGCTATTCAGTCTGATACTGTTTGCAGAATAATATCTAAAAGATCTGTCAGATGAAGTGTCAAATGTACCTAGATAAGTACATGTACATGTTGAATAAGGGAGGAGTGGTTATTGTCACTGGAAACTAAAAGTTATGCTCGCTAATAAACTTATTGATGATTCAATGATATAAGATGTATTTGGCTGCAGGGAATAAATGACTGTAGTTTTCTAAAAATGAAAATGTGAATGAGAAAAAAATGTTGTTTGTGTAAATTTGTTCTTTTCCTCTTCTAAATTGTAGATATAAACTTACAAATGGAAAATAACTATTCTCAGCATATTGTCAAGTTGTGATGCATATAAATACACTTTAAAGAGATGAGTTACTATTTTTCTTTTTTTAAAAAAAATACCTCTTTTTGCCTGGACTGCAGTAATAACATACTATTCTCATAGGAAGATGCACAATGTATTATCATTTTACTACTTAAAACTGGTAAATGGCCTAGAAGAACAGATAATGAGGGAAAGGGTTGGTGCCACAGCAAACACATTTTCACAGCTTATTCATTAAACCTTCAGGGCAATTCCTATTTATTTATTTGAAATTAATATGAAGTCAGTTTAACTCTCTATGAAAACTGTCATAAAATTAGAGTTGTTTTTTTTTTAAAGGCTGGCATAAAAACTATTTTGCCACTTGTGAAATCTCCATATGGTTGGTATCTAGCATATTTGCTTCACAACTTAAACATACATGTTTGAAGTATGTGTGTGTTTAGTAAGCAGCATGGACTGTCATTCAGATCCATACTTTTCATATTACTTTTGTGATATTGTCCACTTAATTTTTAATTTTTGTTTTATTTTATGCTTTTGGAGTCCATTGGTAATCAGTGCCAATAATTAATGCATACACTGACAGTTATACAGAAGGCAAAAATCCTGTATCATTTAATTAGGAGTAAGCAATTATAAGTACACATACTTCTCTCAGATCCTATCTGATCTTGGAAGCTATGTAGGCTCCGCCCTGGTTAGGACTTGGAATTGGAGGCCGCCAATGAATACCAGTTACTGTAGGCTATATTTCAGAGGAAGGAAGTGGCAAAGCCATCTCTGAGGGATTCCTTGCCTTAGAAAACCCTATGAAATTCATGGGGTCACCATAGGTCGACAGGCAGCTTGAGGGCACATACACACATTCGCTTAAACCTGACTTCAGCTAACATTTTATGTCTATTGGATCCCAAAAGAACTTGTTAATAGTGACTAACCAAAGTCCTGTTGCTTTCAATGAGCTGTGCAATGCACCCTAAGCATATTTCTTAGACTTGTTCCAAGCAACAACAAAAACCTAAGCATATTTACTCAACACGTAGGACTTGCAGAGTTCAATGGACTTTACTAGAAAATGTGTCAGACCAGACCATGGTGGTGAGGATAGAAAGCATCATCCAAACAACCAGTTGGGTTGGAAAATGCCATACAAGAACCCATGCCACCATGTACATCCTTCTAATGACATGATCTCTTTCCCTATAAGATTAATGCAAACAAGTAGCAATGTGAGGAGCTATTAAATGGACACTGCTTCATAGCCTTTGCTTGGCTGCAAATTGCTTTTGTTGTTTCATACTGAACAATTGTCACACCTGAAACTCTGTTCACTATACAGAGGTGGGAATCATATGCCACACTGTTGTTGGATTGCAAGTCCCAGCAGCCCTAGCCAGAATCTTGAATTGGTGAGGCAAGCTGGGAGTTGCACTCTAATGAAGGGCCCGAACAGACAGGCCAAAATAAAGCTGCTTTGGGTCACTTTGGAGGTATTGCTATTTAAATGACACTCGCATCCTAAGAGGCCAGAAGCTGCATCAAAGCTACGCTCTAGTCCTTAGGACTGGAGCATGGCTCTGGCACGGCTTCCAGCCTCTTAGGACTCATGCAGCATTTAAACAGCATACCTCCAAAGTGACCCAAAGCAGCTTTATTTTGGCCTGTCTGTTCAGGCCCAATGTCTGGAAACCCTTATGAATCCCACCCCTGCACTGCTAGAATACAAATTATGTCAGATTAAGGCTTTGTTTTAAATTGTGCAGCAGGAGAAACAATCTAGTCCTGGGCTAAACACTGCATGGATCTCAAAACATTTTATTTTGAAATGATTTTTTAAAAGACATATCTATTCAAAAATAAGCCCCATTGAGCTCACTAGGATTTATGCCCAAGAAAGTGCCACCATTAGGGGTGAAAAAACCAATTTCCCCTTTTATGTGTGAAACATGTGAAGGGGCATCACAAGGAGAACCTCTCGCTCCACCGCCGGCACTCATATACATTTGGTAGAGATGCCAAACTTTCATCCCTACAGCTACAGTTCTGGGTGTGACACATCGATTTTTCACTCATTCTGAAAGTGTGATATTTCAGAGTTCAAAACTGATGGTGAGCCTATGTCAAGAGTAGAAAACCTTTGGTCCTCCAAATATTTTGAATTGTGGGAGTTGTAGCTCAAAACATCCTGAGGGCCAAATACATCCCCTTACCATGTCTTTACGGAGCAGATGTTCAAACAACACTTTTTGATGTTATCAACGGGGCCAGTAGCACCATGGGTCCTTAGTGATGCGAGCAGACACACTGCCCAGCAGCACAATTCTGTTACTTTCCAAAGTGTATATGCAAGTTAAAATAATGGAACACACCAAAGAATTTCAACAAAATCAAAAGAAGAGAAAAGCCTTTGATTGTCTAGTTCATTAAAAACCATGATAGTTAAAGTGTTATCAAACTGTGACAAATGTTTGTGCAGGTTAAGTACTGAAAATGCCCTCTTACATCACATGTCACTCAATTATGTATTTGTCAGACCACCTCTGGATTACTGTGTCCAGTTCTGAGTTCCACATTTCAAGAGTGGCCAGTGCTACTATCACAGACATCTCAGGCTCCTGTAGTAAAACAAATCACTCATTTATCAAACAATTGCCTATCTAATGGATGTTATTCCTGACTATCAATGAATGTGTATACTTCTTCCTTGATTCCCAGTGCATATTTTGGATTCTGGAATTCCACACATTGAAAACACAGAAAGGAGTTCATCTGCTTTGACAGTTATAGCGAGCCCTTGCCTTTCTTCACAAGGAAAAGAATATGTAAAGGAAAAGGTACGATGAAAACAAACCAGCAATATGAGTCATGTGTTTCAGGATGATAATAGCAGCAGCAGCTTCTCTGCTGTGGAAGTTTGAAATCTGGCCTTGATATTATTTACTGCAAATGTATGGATTATAAATCATTCCTTCCCAGAAAAAAGAGTTACCAAGTCCCTATTGAAATAAACACTAGAGGGCAGCAATAGGATAACAGTTTAGTGATCAAGCATTTCAAGGGGCAGCTCTGTTGCCCATGCAGCAAAGTACAGTAACATCCAAAATCCACAAAACTGTGATACCTAAGGACTGGAGTGTGGCTTTGACATGGCTTTTGGACTCTTAGGATGCATGCATCATTTAAACAGCACACCTCCAAAGTGCCCTGAAGCAGCTTTATTTGGGCCTGTCTGTTTGGGCCCGTTGTCACTGTGCCTGGAATTAAACTTCTCTCTTCATCTTATTTGTCATGCAACCATGTGACTTGCCCATGGTCACCCAGTGAGTTTCATGGCCAAAAGGGAAATCGAACCCTGGTCTTCAGAATCGTAGCATGACATTCAAACCAGTATGCCATGCAGGCTGGAGGAGAGTGGTTGATTCTTACTTGTCATTTAGTTCCCTCACTCCCATAATCATCTTTCTCCAGCTGTTTTTTTAAACCAACTTTGGGCCTCATTCCTACTTTCAAATATTGGTTTGCGATCCAAATAGATGGATTGATTTGAGAGCGGTGCATGGTTCACACTACATTTGCCCCGATCACATTTTTTCTCTGTAAAATAACCCACTTATGGTTCACGTTCATGAATGAATTGATTCAAAATGGACCCACTCCAGCCGGTTGAAGAGCAAATTTAAATCAATTCTGATCTGCATCTGGTTCACACTTGGGCAGAATTGATTTATCCAAAAAGACGCGCGTTAAATGGGTCTAGTGCATGGCCCCCCTCTCCGAATCACTTCAGCAATTCAGTTCAAGTGGGACCCAGGGTCATTTGAACCATTTCAAACTTATTTGCGATCTGGTTTAAAAGGTAGTGGGAATCAGGCCTACAGAGTCATACCTGCGTAGGGTTGCCATAAGCCAGGACCTCCAAACCGGGACAAATGTAGGACAAAATTTTCAAATGTAGGACAAATGTCCTACTTTTGAAAAGGAGCCTCGCTGAGGCCAGGCTCCTTCTCCCCGGCCTGGCCCCCTCCATCAGCCACAGAGGCGGCTAAGCTGGGGAGAAGGGAGGGGGCCTTGCTGAGGCCAGGCTCCTTCTCCCTGGCCTGGCCCCCCTCCGTGTGCGACGGAGGGGACCAGGCCAGGGAGAGAAGGGGCAGGAGGACCCCCGCCCCCTTCCTTCCCTCCCAGTGGCTGCAGACAGCCGCGGCCTCCGTCGCGGGGGGCGGGGTCCCGGGACAAAGGCCAAACCGGGGTGGGACCGTGTGGACCCGCCCCAACCTGGGAAAGTCCCACCCCCAGGCGGGATATGGCAACCCTATACCTGCAGTGCAAAAATGAATCAAAGACCGTGACCTCCATGATTGCTAGCCAGCATGTGCTACGATCAGGGATGAATGGAAGTTGTAAGCTGACAACATCTGGAAACTCAGGCTCAGGATGCACTCATCTGGCACTCTGCCGGGTGTGATCAAAGCAGCTGAGAGATTTTTTAATTAAATATTTTTATTAAACATCCATACACGTATAAAAAGAAACAACACATGTCATGCAAAAGAAATAAAACATATACATATTTACATACCAAAAGTGATGCATCACCAAAATCCAACCATGAGAGAATTTCAAGGTGAAAGGAGCTGGCAAGAGAAGAGTTAAGCACTTGCCTTCTCCCTTCTCCAGTGCCAGTTACTCCTTCTCACGGGTGCTTTGCTATACAGAAGGGACCATCTGGGCTTTGTTCCATAAGGTGTAATTTGCCCTTTCTTTGTCTGAGCAAATTGCTGCCTCTCCTCTGTGTAACAAAAGAAGAATGAATGACACCAGAAGGCAAAATGGAATGATGGGTGGAGTTAGCCTCAGCTGGGAAAGAAGTTAGGGCAAAAGGTTAGGGTTAAGTCAGGTTATTTAGAACCAATATTTGTTATTATTTCCCAGATGAATTAACTTTATATTTTTGTGTTTTTTTAAAAAGGGATTTACGTCTTTCTCTTCAGCCAGAATGGTTCCCAGGGCAGCTTAGAGATGAACAAAAACAAATGATCTTGCAATCTAACAGAAAGATAAAGCTGAAAAGAAAAAGAAGTAGGGAAGGAAAAGGACAAAAACAAATCTCAAAGATCAAATATTAAAGATACATAGTTCTTAGAATGACATGAAAAGCAAGCTTCTCAGAAGTCAAAAATAGGTCTTATCAGGCCTCTGTTTTCTCTCCATTGTTTTGTTTAAAACTGACCATTCTTGCTCATATTTGTTTTGTGTTTCATCTCTTAATAAACAGGTTAGTTTATCTATTTCCATAAAGTCATCTAGTTTGATTAGCCATTCTTTTATGGTTGTTTCCTCTTTACTTTCCAATTTTTTTGCGGAGATAATCCTTGTTGCTATTATCATATAGAAGATATTCTCCATATTTTCTTCCTATTTCTTCATTAATCATTCCCATTAGGTATATTGTAGGGTCTAACTTCAGCTTTATGTCCAATATCTTTTCTATTCCAGTGTTTATTTGCTTCCAGCATTTTTTTTTACTTTATTACATTCCCACCACATGTGGAACAGAGTGCCATTTTTCTCTAGAAAGTTCCAACATTCACCCTTTGAGTTTTTATATATTTTTGATATTTTCTCCAGTGTAAGGCTCCATCTATATTGTATCCTGAAGTAATTTTCCTTTATATCGTAACTAAGTGTATATGTTAATCTCTTCCTCCATAATCTTTCCCATTCTTCTAACATTATGGGTCTTCTAACTATCTTCTAACTATCCATATCCATCTCCATCTCCATCTGAAGAAATAGAAACAAATACAAGAACTGTTAAAGGTATATATATTGACAAAAGTAGCTGTGATGATACATTGATAGAGAATTAGAGAATTAGAGAAGAAGAAGAAATGTCATGAAATGAAACTTTAATAAGAGAGGGGGACATAAACAAATAAATAAAATTTGTATGATTTGAAATGTTAAAAGAAAACATTACAACAAATAATAATAAAGCCAGAAAAAAAAGAAATTGAAAATATTCAAAGGTAGGGGAAAGGAATGTTTATAGTTACTAATTTAGTTTATAATGTATGCGATGTTTAATGTTTAGGTTAACAAGTATTGTCTTATATGGGGTTTTAAAGATTTTTTTTTTTTAAAGAAGTCTTATTAGGCCTCCACAAAATAACCAGCTGTTGGACTGATGAGTTCTTTCCAAAAACTGTCAGCTGCTTGGTCATTCCTGCATCTGCACATAAGTCATAAGAAAGGACAGAAGACACCACTGCCACTCTATATTGATGTTTACCATGAACTAATATATTTTAAATGTTTTAATTTATCTGTGTTGTACTGTACTCTGAATGAGAGCTGAAGTGGTGGGCAAGTCACATTCTCTCAGCCTCAGAGGAAAGCTAAGGCAAACCTGCTTTGAACACATTTTATCAAGAAAACCCTGTGATAAGTCAGAAAAGACGTGAAAGTACACAACAACAATAACCTCCAACTTTCCTGATTTGGCAAGGACAATACTGGTTAATACTCTGTCGGTTCCTCCCCCCCCCCCAACTGTTTTAAAAATGACCAAGTTTTTCCTGCGTCTTCCTACTTTTGGCTTTGTTCTCAGCGTATTTTATTTTCTGCAAACTGACTCCAAAATTCAAAAACAGTTTTCTCCCAATTAACTCAAATGGAGGGAGAGGACTGGGCAGAATCTTGCTCTTCCCAATAGGTTCAGGCAAAATCAAATTGCTGCAGCCTCTCCTGGATTTTCTGTTCATCTTCATTAACAATTTTTTTCATCTTGACCACATTCTGATGTTGGTTGGCCACATGTATCCATTTCTTTCTATGAAATGTTGGAGGGTATGTGATAAAAGTATTCGGTGGAGTTGCCTTGAATACAAATGCCATACTTATATTCAGAAATAAGCACACAGGTTCTTTATCCAGGAATTAATATATTTTGATTCTAAATAAACTGTTCATTTCTTTCAGATACTGATCAGCAAAATGAAATTTAACTAATGTTACATTCTACCTGCATACCAGAAATCGCCCTTTGGACTTTCTTTTAAAGGAGGCACTCTGGCAGCAACACAAAGCTAAACTGCCCTGAAATGACCTCTCATTTAGCATCAGGTAGAAGACCAAATATTAATCAGACGACAAAGTATTTATGGGTCAACTTATCCAAATGCCACAAAATCTTACTCATGGGACATTATGACCAAAGTAAGCAAATTTTCTATGTAGGTCAGTCCTGAAATTTTTATATTCTCTGAAAGCCCCATTTTATTCATGTTACTCTGAGATAAATCCTAATGCATTAAATTTGAACTACTCTCTGAGAACTGTGATTTAGATTACTGTACATTCTTTGTTGCTATGAGGAAGGACTCTGAAAGTGTATTTGAAAACTAGAAAACTATAAATGAGCAAGATGTGATTTTTTTTTCTTGTAGGAAAACTTAGTTCACTCTAATCCTTGTACAGTGGAGCTTTACTATCCATGGGCTTACCATCCACGGATAGCAAGTCTCATTGTCCCCAATGGCGATGCTTGCATGCAGCCACACTAGTGAGGGGTGCACATCGCTTTAGCAACAATGAGACTTAAGGTTCCACGTTTTTTGGTTTTTGGTTTCTCTGACAGAGAAGGCTAAATTTCACACAAAACTACAATTCCCATGATCCCCTAGCATTGAGCCAGGGCAATTAAATTAGTCTCAAACTGCATTATTTCTGCAGAATGTTTTGAATGATAAGCACATTTGTGGGGTTTGAATACAGAATGGTATCTAAGAAGACTGATTTGCCAGAAATGGAAATATTGATCAAGTAAAAATGAAGATGTACATGAAACTGCTAGACATATTTATGTATCTGATTTGGAGTGTGGGAGGCCAGTTTTTGTTTGTAGAGATGTTAATTAGTTTTTTGTATTTGTTTGTCTGTATTGTTGTATTGTAGTATATTGCATTGATTGTTTGTACTGTATGGTATTTGTGACTGATGTGTTTATGCACAAGGTAAAAGGAATTAATTGCTGGGGTGATTCTCGGGCTGAGCTGAAACTAGGACATATCTTAGGGTGATAACTGAACTGCTGATGTATAATGTTTTAATACTACATTTTATAGGTTCAGATCAGTACGCAGCCATTATCTGTATACATTCGGTGATACATCTTTACATCTATCCCAATAGTAGGCCACTTTATCCTTATCCTTATATTATTGTTTGGGTTTTTAAAATTATCCTTAAGTTTGCACAGTGGTTAAAGAAGTGTAATAGGCATACAAAACTTCTATAAAGTATCAGAACTAATGGCAAGTACTCTGCTATTTCCACATTACCCAAGTGAGAGGGGATGACTGAAGCCAAGTGTTCCATGAACTGTGTGATTCATCGACTGGCACCAATTAAAATCTAACATCCTCGATCATTCCCTGTTTTACTGATGTGGTCTTTGTTTGGAATAAACTTTGCTCTTGAAAATCACTGTCAATTGGCCTTGCTCTTTGGACTCTTCTTTAATTGCATCAGGCTTTAACCTTTCTCCGGTCAAAATGCCGAAGACACCTGCACACTCTTCAATGGGAAATATGTAATCACCAAACTGTCTATCTTGACATGTTTATCACAATCTCTGCTGATTAATGAAGATATGGGCACAGCTTTCATGTTTAATTACAGAGCTTGCAGCTCTTTTCCCTGTTAGTTTGTTTCTGATTCTAAAACAGAGCCGGGCAATTTGTGAACCAGCAGAGAGTGTTAGACTTCAACCCGTATCAGCCTTAGCATTTCCAATGGTGAGAAATAGGAGCTGCAACCCACCCACACTGAGAGGGCCAAAGGTTCCTTATCCTGGCTCTAAAGTAAGCCCATGGAGGCTCAGTCTGGACCACAATTACCACACATACAAATAGGGCACAATACCAGGGATTGCTGGAAGGTTGCTCAGCCAGTCCCTCTCCATCTGTTTGTAGGAAAGGGATTATGAAAACATACTTTATTTTAAAACAATGGACTGATGTGGGGTCCCTTTAACTTTGCCCCCAGATGTTTTGGGTTAAAATTCATTACTATTGGCAGTGCTGGATGGGCTGATGTGAGTTGGGGACTCCATTGTGCTTTCATGCATGTTGACTTTCCTCTGCAGCCGATTCTCAAATGATTTAATAATCCTGGCTCACATTCTTCCAGTCTAAAAGATATGGAGAAGGAAGGATTCAGGGACTCAGGCACCAGTTAATAATTCATTCAGCTTGAAATACTTCAAGGAAGGGAGTAGCCCAGTGGAGGTGATAGAACCACACTTTCCATCTCCCTCTGTTTCAGCCTGTGGGACACCTAACAGAGCTAACCATGGCAGGGGAAGTCAACCACTTAGTAAATCTGTAGATTCAAAGTTGGCTCTTGAAATGCTATGTCCTCACTTGCACTGTAATTTGGTGGAGCAGCAAATCTTTCTCTAATGGGATTTCAGTGGGAAAGTGATTGTTCATATCTACCACCTGACTTTCAAGTCTGCTATGGAAACTATCAGAGGAAATTAATACATCCAATAGCCTCTGCTTACCTAGCTGTTCAAAACAGTTTTGCTCAATGAAGAACTGAATGAAGATTTTCACACCGGTGCTTACCATGGATTAAGCGCTGGTAAAACGTCCCTGAAGCACAAGGGTATGAAAGCCACTCGTGCTTCTGAAATGTCAGTGAAGCATCCCCTCACCTCTACCATCTACGTCTTTGAATTGTTTGCAGAGCAGCCATTTCCTATTGATGCAAAGTTCTCATTAATAGGAAATGGCTCCTTCACAAATGATTCAAAGACAGTAGAGGTGAGAAGATGCTTCACCGATGTTTCATAAGCGCGACCGGCTTCCACACCCTCACGCGTCAGGGATGTTTTACCGACGCTTTACCGATGCTTAACCCACAGCAAGCGCTGGTGTGAAAACCTTAACAGTTAATACAGTGAGCACTCCATACCTATTGATTCAACCGTACATGACATGAAAACATTCGAAAAAGATATAAGTTCCAAAAAGCAAGCCTTGATTTTGCTGTTTTATATTAGAGGTGCCATTGTACTATGCCACTGTATATAATGGGACTTGAGCACCCACAGATTTCGGTATCAATGGGAAGTCCTGGAACCAAGGGCCATTGGTGCCTGAGATAAGAAGACAATAGTTATTCCATATACTGAGTACTAGAAAGGAAATTTAGCAGGGCCTAGAGCCAAAGTGTTTTTTTTTTAAATACAAACAACAGCTATGAAAGATAAATAAAATAAATCTTCCTAATTGTATTAAAATCTGTCAAAACTAATCTCCCTTGGAAAATAATGTTATTAGAAATTTACCATTATTTAACACAGTATCCAGTTTCTTTGACCTTTTTATTTTGATACAAAGGGACTTGACAGACGAGCGGCTCCATGCCACCTGTCTTTGCCCCACATCATTGCCACAGCTACCAAATGGCACGGCAATGATGTGCTGCCAAAAGAAGCTGCCTAGAGTGGCTTCTTTTTTGTGGTGCCATAAATGGGAAAGGGCACCAACATGACGCCACTTCCTGAGAGTGAATTCTGGTCGCTGCATGGCACTTGCATCATCATGGCAGCCCCTGTGTGAATGGGAGGCCGCCATGATGGCACCACCGCTGCATGGCAGGGCTCAGGAGCATGCAGATACTCCGCACTCCCGAGCTCTAGTTTTGGCCCCAGGGTACCTCAAAGCGCCCTTTTGTACCAGGCCAAAGTGACCTTTTTTTTAATACAGAAAATTAAATTTTACAGCAGTACCAGTTGTTGTTGTTTTTTAAAACCACACATACAACAACAGGGCCTCTCGTTTCTTCTCCCACTGAGCCTTGCCCCGCCATCTCTTCAGTGTTTTAAATGGATGCATCAGGAATGTAAAAACAGTTACTTGTAAAGCATTTAAAACCGTGGGGAACTGCAGAAGAAAAGTATTAATAGTGTTCTTCATAACTGATGTAATATCCATTTTTGTATAAAGGGAGGAGGGAAGAAGATCATTCAGTTGCCAGTGAGTGGTAAATCCACGAATCAAATTGTTCTGAGAGTTATCTTCATTTTTATCTCTCTTGATGTGTTTTGAGGCATGTGTGCATGAAATAAGAAGGAAGAGTCTTAAAGATGATTGTGCTACTAAAATATAATTGGAGAGTATAATTCCAATTATTACTATTATATTTATTTGTATCCCCCTTTGTTCCTGAAACTGGAAGCAGAATCCATTAAGGTAAATGGAATTTACTTCTGAATTAAATATAAATGATTATCCATTAACTTACCTCCAACCTTGCCAGGTATAACATTAATACTATCATTTAAAACAGGTTTCTTTATTTTGAAACAGGCTAAGGGCAAGTCAAGGTGACGTTCCAAGCCTTGGGAGAACCTCATCTCTCCAAAGATTAACTTTGCTTAGCTTCTAGAACTCCTCCTCCTTATATATACAACCAATCATTAACTTTAATTTGGCATAAAGCCTCACTTGTTGGGTTAACAACATGAATTTTCTTCACCTTAGTGAAAAGAAAAACAGGACACTTTAGGAGATTATCAGACGGGGGAAAGCTGGGAGAAAAAGGCATACTCTCGGCATAACTGTGCGACTGCACTGAAGATTTTCAGATGACATTGCATTCATCCAGGACTTATCCCATGAAGATCCAGGAATGCTCCAACAACAAATCATTCATGGGATAAATCCTGGATGAGTGTGATGTGTCTGAAAATCTTCAGCACAACTGAGCAATTATGCCAGGAGTACGTCTTTTACTCCCGGCTTTTCCCCCCATCTGATAATCCCCTTAGTGACTGCAAGGGTTAAACTGCTAGGAGACATACGTTTGTAACAACAAATAGTTTTAAGGATCAGAGAAAGGCCAAAAGAATTCTTGCCTCTCTGGCAGAAAATTATTCAAAATTAATCTGATTATCACCATTTATGGAAAAGGGCTTATATGTAACCTTTCTGCATTCCTGAAATTTGTGTATTTTAAATGCCATTGCTTGCCTATGACACTGTATATAGATAGGTTCTGACTGATTTTGGACCTTGGCATTGCTATAATTATGACTCAGACATATCACCATAAATCCAACAATCCATTGTAGCATTAAGATAAGCTTGGCTTTGCAGCTCGTACAGCAGAAGATTTTTGCAACCATTTTATTGTAATGCCAGGCCTTCAAGAATTAAGTAACCTCCTGTTACAGCCAAGAGTATGAAATGATGGACTTCTTAATATTTTCACGCCTTATTTATTACTAATATGGCATTTAAACAACTTTAATCAAATTTGTATTTTAATATGTATTATTTAATTTATTTATTTCTCTTTTTAAAATAGAAATACTTTATTATTTTGCAAGCCACCTTGCATCCCAGCCATGAAAAAAAGGAGAGGCATAAATCAAACAGATAAATATATACACAACTTTTTTCAACTTGATACTGTTGAAATTATCATTCCATAGAACGTCATAAATACAGTGCCACTGCACAGTTTTATCAGTCTGATACAATAAGCTGTTCTATATCTGGTCAAGCTGTTTGTCCAGCTAGTACAGTATTGATAAAGTTTCACTGACAACCAATCCACTTTTGGGCACAATACAAGGTTCTGGTTATGGCCAATAAAGTCCTATACTTCTCCCATCCAGGCTATCTGAAGGATAGTCTCTTCCCACAAGAGTCAGCCTGAACTCTTAAGACCTTTGGAAGAAGCATTTCTCTCCATTCCATCACCTTCACAGGTACATCTGGTGAGAATAAGGGAGAAGGCCTTCTCTGTGGCTTCTCCTACTTTCAAGAACTCCCTTCCTATGGAGACTAGGCTAATACTATTTTAAAGTCTGTAAATTTTTAATTGTACTGTGTTTTTTAGGCTGTAAGATGCTTTGGGTCCCAATCTTGAGAGAAAAGTGGGATAACAACAACAACAACAACAGGCTTGCTCCCTCCCAATTGTCTTTCTATTATAAACATGTTTCTATTCCAGCAGGTGTTTGGGAACTGATTGTTTGAAATAACAGCTTATCCTTTTTATTTCGGTATTATTTTTAATTATGCTTTTAAATTAATGTTTTATATAGTTTTAACTACAGATGGTATAGTATTGTTTTAATATTAACATTTTGTATGTTTTATGCCCTCCAAGTGTACTGATTTGGCAGGGACATGCTGCCCTACATTTGTCCTATATTTGTCTTAGTGTGGAGGTCATGCCTTATGGCAACAAGACACACACCCAAACAGTTTCTCTCCCCTCCTCCATCTTTCCCCATTCATTCTCAGCTTATTTTAGTTGTTCCAGTCTGAGTTCAAAGTACAAAAGCGATCTGCACTCCATCAACTCAGTAGAAGAGAGAGGCGACAGAATCTTGTCCTTCTCAAAAAGAAACTGCTGCAGCCTCTCTTAGTTTGTGTTTTTTCCCCTCATTAATAACTTTTGCCACTTTGGCCACACTGGTGTTGCTTGGCCACTCATGTTCCAGTCTTCATGTGTGAAATGTTCAGGTGTGCAATGTTTCAGTTACATGTGATCTTGCTAGGACTTCTTCCCCTCCCTGCCATATGCCACCTTGGCCATTCCCACTATGTTTTAAACTGGTTCGCAAATCGCTTTGAAGCGGTTTAAATGACCCTGGTTCACAGTTGAACCGAATCACTGAAGCAATTCACAGAGGGGGACCGTGCGTTAGACCCATTTAAACTGCATCTTTTTGACGCTGATTTATCCTTTGTCTTTTTGGATAAATCGATTCCATGCAAGTGTGAACAGGATGCGGATTGGAATTTATTTAAATTCGCCCTTTGACAGGCTGAAGTAGGTCCATTTTGAATCGATTCATTCATCAATGTGAACCACAAGTGGGTTATTTTATTTTATTTTGCATCAGGAAAATGTGATCCATCGATTTGCATCATAAAGCGATTTATTTGTAAGTGGGATTGTGGCCCTTGAGTCCCACTTTTGAGATGTAAATAAAGTGATTGATTGATTGATTGATTGTCTGGGCGCTTAAATGCACCAGAGAGCTAGGGAAAGCAGCATAGGGACTGTTCCTGAGATGACAGCCACCGCAAAATACAGTCTCATTTAGCACTGTGGCATTATTCTGATCATGTGAGTCCTCACGTTACAAAATTGCCAGACTAAATACAAGGGGAGCTTATCAGTATTAACAGTCCCCAGTGGATACTATTATAAAATACAAACCACAGAAAGTTTGCTAAATGGTAAGGCAAAGCAGGGCGGACATCTAACAAAAGCCTGTTATATAATGAATGGAACAGGCAAACAAAGGGAAAACGAGCACAAATCCCAGCCTTCACTATGTCTCTGATATATCAGATGACACTGAGCCCTTTTTCTTTTGTTCTTAGATTATTTTGTAGGGTGTGTATTCTTGCTCTGTACAACAACAGTGCAAGGTAAAAGTGTTGCAAGACCACACCCTGGGAAGGTTCTGAGAAATTTGTCCATTGCTGAGACGCAATCTGATACGCCAGCTATGCCCTATCCTGGAAGTTAGGGACCTTGAAATTGTGGTGCATGTACTGGTAACCTCCTGTCTCGATTTCTGTAATGCACGCTACATGAAGCTACACTTGTGCTTGGTTTGGAAACTTCAATTAGTACAGAACATGGCAGCCAGGTTGGTCCCAGGTACAACCAGAAGAGATCATGTAACATCTGAGATCGCTTCACTGGCTGCCTATTCGTTTCCAGGTGCAGTACAAGATGTTGTTTATGACCTTTAAATCCCCAAATGGCTTAGGTCCAACCTATGTTAGGGACCGCTTCCTTCCATATAATCCACCCCATGCACTCAGGTCTTCCGGACCGGGAGGAATCTGCTGCAACCTATAAAAATGAGGCTGTCTGCTACCACTCAGAGGACCTTTTTGGCAACCGCTCCCAGATTGTGGAATGTCCTGCTGGATGAGATCCATCACATTACCACCTTAAACAGTTTTTAAAAAGTTGTTAAGAAGGATCTCTTCCGGCAGGCCTTTCCTGATTAGATTCCCGGTCACCAAAATAGGCCTAACCTGTTATACCCTGACTTCTGCTGCAGTTATTGTTTGTTGGTTTTTTGTTTACTATTTTATGCTGTTTATATTTTAGCCCTCCCTCCATGATAACAGTCATCCTTCGGCCTGTGAGGGAGTAAACAGGCAGGCCCAGCTCTACCAGGGCTAGGCTGAAGAAGAAGAGCCCTGCCTCCAGTCTATCTGCCTTGGCCCAGGCCTCAGAGGAAGAACCACTGGACCACATCCCCTTTCCCACCACCATTCCCTTCTCCTTTTGTGTTGTGTCTTTTAGATTGTAAGCCTGAGGGCAGGGAACCGTCTAATTAAAAATAATAATTGTAAGCCGCTCTGATAGCCTTTAAGGGTATGAAAATAATAATAATAATAATAATAATAATAATAATAATAATAATATATACCCAACTTTTTCCAAAACGTCAGGAAGAAACTCTTCTAGAATATGGCCACATAGCCTGAAAAACCCACAAAAAACTATAATCGAGTGACTTCTTGTAAAACTTCCCTGCCTGGTTGCCTCGAGGCAATTTCTAGTTACCAAAGGCAACTAGGCTACAGCCCATTGTAAGTATGATGCAGTGGTTTTCACCTCATAGTAAATATTATATTAGAGGTTGTATTTGTAGCCAGAGTAAACTCCAAGGGCAGGTTTACTTGTGGAACCTTTTGGTGGGAGAGGCTTGTTTCTGGACAGGTCTGGACTAGTAATCCAGTGTTGCTTGTCCACATCAGGCATCATCAGTGACATACCACTCGTTTTATTCATACTTGATCCAGCTAGGACTTAGTGAAAGTCTACCCTGGGCTCATTTACAACAAAAAAATGGGTGGAGAAAGAAAATGAAAGGTTCCTTCCACCCCCGCGGAAACGTTAGCAAATGATAATAAAGAACCTTGTTAACATTCATTCTTGACACACCTGGCCATATTGTACATTGCATGCTATTGCTTGACAGATTTTTTAAAATTTAATTACACAACTTATTTGCTTATAAGCTCAGGAAAGCACAAAGAAACAGATAAAGCATGGTGACTCATGAAAACAAACAAACAAAAAGCCGAGACTGCATGGCTGTCAATCCAATGAACACTCTTCTGCATGAATATCAAGAAACATTTTTGGCATTTTGCAGCAGCCAAAGAAAACCTGTTCTTTCAAAGCAAACTTTTTATAATTCTTAGGCACGTTTTTGTTGGCAAAGCTACTGCATTTCTCTCTAATTATTAAGTAAGACATTTTTCAGTTAACTTCAGAGATGGGCAGTGGAAGAGGTATCATAGGACCTTATCACACTAGTCAAATCCCAGGCAGAAAAAGGACTTAAAAGTAGAAAAAAATCCGCAAATGCGGGATGTTTTTCAGACAATGTTTCTTCCAAAGAGCAATAATACAAAAATAAAGTGAACAGAAAGTCGACCAAAATGAATGACAACTTTTTACTTTCAGGAATTTCCTGAAAGTAAAAAGGTGTCATTTTTGTCAATTTTCCATTTGCTTTATTTTCATGTTATTGCTCTTTGGCACAAACGTGTCTGAAAAACATCCCACATTTGGGTTTTTCTCCTGTTTTTAAAATCCCATTTCTGCATGGGATTCGTCAAGTGTGATAAGATCCATAGAAATCTTCATTGTTAGCATGCAAACCTGGGTCTCCTGGAGAGCCTTCTAGGGACTGTAGGATATCATGCTCTTTCTACCTGCCTATGATAGGCACAGTACGCCTATTTTGACTGACCCTCATTAACAAGAACCATGGAAGAAATTTTTGTTTAAGATTTAGTAACATAACTCATTATCCTGTTTGTTTGAATAAGTCAATGTTGTCTGGACAGTGTTTGAATGGGAAGACGGTTGTTACTGAAAGATACAGGGGTCATTGAGAAGTGAAAGAGTGAAGAAAACAGAACTATTGGAAATTACATTAAGAATAAGCACTTTTTTTCCTCCACATTTTTGGGGGGGGGGTTAGAAAATTATAATTACAATATGACAAGAAATACTTACTTGAAATTGACTAGTAGTATTTGATTAGAATTGATTAGATCAGATTAAAATTCAGTTTAATCTAGACTCTTAAAAAAGTAAAATAAGAGAAAAGGGAAGCCAAATAAGCCTTCCTTTCCTGCTCCCCTAGCTTGATAAAAAAACAACAACCGTAGTTCATTATGTTTGGCTGCCAAAATGGAAACCATAAGAAAAGTGGAGATGGATGAAAAGAAAATGTCATTTTTACTCCTGCTGTAGTCTACTAATTCTTAGTCAGTTAATCTCCTATCATGCTTTAACTAGTGGTTGACTTTATACTAAAAATGCTGTTTCAGCTGATTTTCTAATTTGGAAGGAAATCAAGCTGAGGATTGGTATAGAACTTCCAGTTCAGTTTTCTGGAATGGCCACCATTTCATTGTATTCTTGAACTATCCTGTGCAAAGTCTTGACTTGAAAGCTGAATTCATGTTCTTGAGAGTTTTTCTTCAACATCAGGTTAAATGTAATCCCTTGTCAGTGGGCATAGGATTTCAGTCTCAGCCTGCCATTTGTGAGTGAAAACTATGAATTAATTATGACATTAAGATCCCATGCCAACTGAGCTATTTTGTAGTGTTCATCTCATCTGGGATTTTTTTTTTACCCTATGCTTTTATTCTTTCTTTGGTAGTCCTTCAAGCCTTTTGGCTACATTCTGATTTGGCAGCTATCTTGGCTTCATCAAATTCCACATTGGAAGAATGCATTCAAACAAGATGCTAAGCATAGTGGCTCATCATGTCTAACAAGTTCTTACTTGTGTAGAAAAATAAGAATTATTGGCAGCAACACAAGATTGATTCAGTGGCGTGGAAAAGATTCTATTCATACTAAATGAAAGAGACAAATTTCAGACTTGACCAATACATCTTGCATTTTTCTTGTTAAAGTAGCTTCAAGAGGCATTAGCAAGTTTCTCATCAGTATATGTAATATGCTTTTGTGAATGTTAGTGCTTAGTGATTAGATGAGGACTTCCAGACAATTTATCACAAAAAAACTAATTTCATGATGAATAAGATGAAGATTGTTGGTTACTGTTTTGACTGCTAGTATGAAGTCCACTGGGTGACCTTGGGCAAGTCACAGTCTCTCAGCCTCAGGAGAAGGCAATGGCAAAACCTCTGAACAAATCTTGCCAAGAAAATCCCAGGGGTTCCAGAAGTTGGAAATGACTTGGAGGCACAGCAACAACAACCTACTGTTACCTGGATATCAGGATATACGGCTTAGGTTCAGCCTGCTTGAAAGACCGTATCTCCCTATACAAACTTGCCAGAATCTTAGGATCCTGAGGGGAGGGCTTTCACTTAGTCCTACCACCATCACAGACCTATTTAGTGAAGGCATGGGAGAGCCAGCGTGGTGTAGTTGTTTGAGCACTGGACTATGACTTTGGACACCAGAGTTTGATTCCCAACTTGGCCATGAAACCCATTGGGTGACCTTGGGCCAATCACATACTCTCAGCCTCAGGGGAAAGTAATGCCAAATCTCCTCTGAACAAATCTTGACAAGAAACCCCCATCGTTGGTTCGCCTCAGAGTCAACAACACAAGTTGGAAATGACTTATGTTTTGAATTGCAACCTAAGTGAAGGAAATCTGATTAAATGAAAAAAGTTGGTCCAAAACACTTGATATCCAAAGAAGAAAGTTCAAAGTATACAATCCTTTGTGATGAACATACAGTTGGCCCTCCTTATCCATGGATTTGTTATCCATGGATTTAACCAACCCTTTGAAAATATTTTAAAAATAACATAAATTCTCAAAAGCAAACCTTGTTTTTGCTATTTTATACAAGGGACCCAGTTTCACTATACCATGGCATTTAATGGGACTTGAGCATCCACTGATTTTGGTATCCATGGTGGGGGAAGGCCCTGGAACTAAACCCCAAACCCAACTATAAGGGCCCACTGTATAGTATAAATAACTGATGTTACCTAAATATCCTAAAGGCACCAGATCCTGTCTGATCTTGGAAGCTAAGCAGAGTCAGCTCTATGGCTAATACTTAGATGGGAGATCGCCAATGAATATCAGGTGCTGGAGAGGCCATATTTCAGAGGAAGCAGTTGGTAAAACCACCTCTAAATACTCCTTGTCTAAGAAAACCTATGAAATTCATGGGGCCACCATAGGTCAAAAAGGGGATTGAAGGTACACACACATACACACACACACACACACACACACACACACACACACAACTAATAATTGTCTGTTCTTTAATAGTATCCTAAAATCCACTGAGGTATATTTCTTCATTCTAACAATAATAGTGACCCCTAACAATGAGCCAGTATCTTCTACAGTGCAATCCTTACTTATCACAGGATTTCCAATGGAAGTTGCAACTGAGGGGGGTGAGTTTTTTCAGGAGAAGTCAACTGGTTAATGTCATTGAGGCCCGGTACAGACAGACTGGTCAAATGTGCCGTGCTAGCACCAATTTTAGGGTTAGGGACCACACACCAACCGCACAGTTCCTAACTCTAGCACGGTGTGGCGGCATACTAATGGCAGCATCCTGTGTTTTTCTGGGTTCTTTTTACTCCAGATGGGCGCTGTGTGGTTTAGCGGTTGCAGCGTCCCTCCAGAAGGAAAAAGGCTGCCAGCAAGCCACCCTTTTGGGGCAGTCTGTCCCATGCCTGAATCAGAGCTGGAAGAGACCTCAAGGGACATCCAGTCCAATGCCATTCTGCCATGCAGGAAGACACACTCAAAGCACTCCCTGTAACAGATGGCCATTCAGCCTCTGTTTAAAAACCTCCAAAGAAGGAGACTCCGGCACTCTCCAAGGCAGCCTATTCCACTGTCAAATAGCTCTTACTGCCTTACTGTCAAGAAATTCTTCCTAATGCTTAGGTGGAATCTCTTTTCTTGTAGTTTGAACCTATTGCTCCATGTCCTAGCCTCTGGAAAAGCAGAAAAGAATCTTGCTCCATCATCATCAGGAAGTTCTTCTTAATGTTTAGGTGGATTTTTTTCCCTGTTTCAAGAAACTATTGCAGCTGGTATGAGCAGCCTGCTAAGAGCTGGATGGCCCTTGTCAAATCATAGTTGCTGCACTCCATAGCTGCATAATCATATTTCCTCTGTCAGCATGACATGGCCATTTCTGCCATGGGACGTTGCATAACCTGAACACAATGAGCTCAGTGTGTTGCGTTCAAAGGGTCAAATGGTGACTTGCTTCATCACTGTGCTCTTAACTGAGGAGTCATAGATAACAATTAAATGAACATGAGAACCATTGGGTAGTGTTTTTATATGCCATAAAGCTGTCTCTTCTATGAAGTTTACTACTACTACTACAACATACCCCTAACCCCACCTATGAGAGAATCAACCCCATTGAACTGTTTACTTGAATAAATATGCATACAATTGTACTGCAAAGCTGCTATTCTGACTGTTCCTTGGCAATAAGCTCTTTCATAATCTGGGGCTTATTTTTGAATAAATATTCATACAAGTAAGCTGTGGGACATTTAGCTGTGTGCTCAGGGTCATATATTTTGGACAGTTGGTTATATTTTGCTCTGCTCCATGGAAGAGTTTTGAGCAAAAATTTGGCAAAACTATGATTAATTTTAGACACAGAGTGTCTACACATTTAAAAGCACTGTCTTCGTGTTTAACAGACAGCACAGTCCATGCCTGTGTGGACTCACAAAGACTGAGATGTGCACCAAATACAAGGGGAAAAGGTATGGTTGTTGTCTCCAGCAGAAAGGTGTTGGCAGACAGAAATTTTAATATGGTGCTTCTAGCCAGTCTAATCAGAGAATCCACCCTGTCTGTAAATGTGTCTATATCCAGAAGCAATGATGTATTTATGTTCTGAATTATATTACATCCTAGACCTAGAGGATTTATACTTCAGACAGCATCCAAATTCACCAAATAAAATTTCTCTCTCTCTCTCTCTCTATATATATATATATATATATGCATGCATTTCTGGATGAGGCATCACTTATGGATCTTTCTTTGCTCATTGTTCCCTGGCTGCCGAAATGAACACTAGCCCTGCAGGGTATATGCATTTTGTAGTCATATCTTTACAGTCATAACAACGTAATAATCATGACAAGGTGGTTTTATATGGGGTGTGTGTTTTAGATATGCTAATTTTTTGTATGTTTTTAATGTTAATTTTATATTGTGTTAATTAGATGATTTTAACTGGTGTTTTTTTTTAAATTACTGTAAAGTTTTTAAAAATGCTTTTACAGTTGTCCCTTCCCTTACATGGGGGATCCGTTCCAGACACCCCCCCGTGTAAGGGAAAAACCGTGGATGCCCGTGCTGGTGCGTGCACCATTGACTTTTCTGGCGTGCAGTGCTGCTCCTTCTGGCGCAGCTTCCAACGTATGCTGGAAGCCGCATAAGGTGCGCCCACATATGATGCAGGCACACTTTATTTTGTTAGCGCTTTGAATTCCGTTTTTGGGAGAAAGATGGCATAAAAATGAAATAAATAAAATAAAAGACTATATTGGGAGAGAAATACTATGCACACCTCCCTACTCAGGGTAACCAGATGTCATAACCACAAAGGAGGACAAGGCACTGTAAATTGTAGGGCATTCAAGAAAAATGTAGGACATTACACAATAAAAGCTAAAAATGCAAATACAAATTCATGCTTTTTAGTCATGCTCAAAATGAACGTCATTTTGGAATTCCTCCTGGACAGAAGATTGACATGTAGGACATGTCCTGGAAAAGAAGAATGTCTGGCCACCCTGGCCCCATCCCCTGGTATGTTTGCTACCCAACTCGTGAGGAAACAACAAGACTCCTCTATGTGTTTATGATGCCCAGGGGACTGGTGTTTTAATCAGATGCTTTGATTTTCCGATCTATTTTATACTTTATTATGTGGACAGTGGAAAGGGGAGAGGCAGCAGGACAGCAGGCGTTGCAGTGGCTGTTTCAGGGAGTGTCACAACCATCTTCTCACTTCACACAACAGTAGTTTTTTGTGGGTTTTGGGGGCTATGTGGCCGTGCTCTGGAAGAGTTTATTCCCGACGTTTCACCAGCAGCTGTGGCTGGCATCTTCAGAGAATGCTGGCATGGAAGTGAGTGGGGCATATATGCTGTGTGACTCTTAGATGAGAGGAAGTGATTTACATGTTAATCTGTGTGTTGGTCTGTTGGGAATGGCAAGGCCTCAGGGTATATGTTTAATTAGTGATCCATTGTCTGCTGGGGGGAAAACCTGACTCGTGTTACAGGTTAAGATGCAAATCACTTCCTTTCAACCTAGGGTCACATAGTATATATATACCACTCACTTCCATGCCAGCATTCTCTAAAGATGCCAGCTAAAGATGCTGGCGAAACGTTAGGAATAAACTCTTCCAGAACATGGCCACATAGCCTGAAAAACCAACAAAAAACTATGGATGCTGGCTATGAAAGCCTTTTACTTCACACAATAGTAATCATAGGGTGACCAAATGTCCTAACCGCAAAAGAGGACAAGGCACTGCAAAATGTCAGACATTCATGAAAAATGGAGATTACAAAATTAAAGCTAAAAACACGAATATAAATATAAGATTCATGCTGCTTCGTCCTGCCCAAAATGGAGGACATCTTGAAATCCTTCTTGGACAGAAGGTTGAAATGTAGAACATGTCCTGGAATAGGTGGCCAGATGGTCACCCTGCCACTGACAGGACTACAGAGCAGAAAGACCTTTCAGGATTGTTTTGCCTGCAGCCTGCCACATGGTTATACCTTGTTTATGGCCATGCATGTTTTACACATGTGAAGTTAAATTAGCATCTTTTGCCACCAGATGGTGGGTGCATGGATTTCTTTTGTTCTCTCTCTCTCTCTCTCTTAGCCAGCCTGCTATCAGCCCCTGTGAAACCTTGATGTGCCTAGATTAGAAAAACATTTTTCTTCCTTTTCATACAAAAGTACAAAGTACACTGATGTGTTTTTTACTCCACCCTACAAAGCGCTCTTGGAACATGCAAATAACCAGGTGAGGCCAGATCCCTGCAGGCCTCGCTTTTTCATTTTGTGTGTTTGCTTCTGACACTGTCATGTGGTTGCTGTTTGATTTGAGTTCTCGTTCTTTTTCACATATCTATCTTGCTGTACTCAGAATATTCTTCCACTGACGAACCAAAGCTATGGCCACTGGAGGAAGATGGGACTTGAAGAAGACAAAGGCAAGCCCCTACTATGGACCAAACCAGACTGCAGAAATAATCCAGTTTGAGACCGCTTTAACTGCCCTAGCTCAGTGCTAGGGAATCATGGAAACTGTAGTTTATTGTGGAACCACAACTCTCTGACAGAAAAGGCTAAATGTCTGACAAAACTACAGTTCAAAGAATTCCCTAGCATTGAACCAGGGCAGTTAAAGCAGTCTCAAACTGGATTATTTCTGCAATGTGTTTTGGGCCTATGATGCTGACCTACTCCGAACTGCCCTAAAGCTGCTTCCCCATCTACCCAGAAAAACAAAATGTCTTGCTATACCACTAGTTCAGTGGTCCCCAAAACTGTGCTCTTTAAGGGATTTTGGACTTCAGCTCCCAGAATCCCAGAGTATTGTCCAACATGGCTGAGGCTTCTGGGAGCTGAAGTCCAAAATCTCTTAAAGGGCACAGTTTGGGGACCACTGTACTAGCTGCTATGGTTGCTTGCCAAACTCTCATAGGGATTCATCTGCATTTCCTGGGAAAAACATAACACTGCTCCACTGTAACTTCAAATTTACTCCTAGTAAAAGGATGACTATGGTTTGCTCTGTGACTTTGTGCCTTTCTGGTTTTCCCTGATTTCCCCAACTAATCCATTTATTATTGCTGCTTGTTTTTAATCGTCTTTTATCACTGTGCTATTGTTATTTCATTCATGTAGAGAAATCTGAGTGAAAAATAATAATGCTTAAAATATAAAGTGTTGGACTACAGGAGAACAGGGTTCAAATCCCCGCTCGGCCATGGATACTCACTGGGTGACTTTGGGCAAATCACACTCTCTCAGCTTCAGGGGAAGGAAAGGGCAAACCCGCTTTGCCAAAAAACAACAACATGAAAAGTTCACCTTAGGTTGCCTTAAATCAGAAATGACTTGAAGGCACATAATAATAAGCATTGCTATTAGTGATTAGTGGGCTTTGATGTGCTTGTGCTACTTTTTAATAAAACAATTCGACTCTTAACATTGTCACTGTCTTTTGTGATTTTTTAAAAACACGTTTCTTGATGAAGAAGCGAATGGCACTTCTGAATTTTCTGCTTTTCAGTTCCCTCAGAAACATATATAGCTGGTTTTTTAAAATTATTGTGTTGAATTTTGCTACATGGCCAGCAGGGCTACCCCCTGAATATGTTTCCTAGATTTGGTGCTATTTGAAACAACAACAACAACAACAACATGTTTTAATTTTTCCTCAAGCAGCCCTGAAAGGGTTTGAATCTGGTGGATGAAAAAATTATTATTATTATTATTATTATTATTATTATTAAATGATGCTATATATGTATCCTATTCTCCACTGCCATTCCCTTTTCCTTTTGTGCAGCATCTTTTCAGATTGTAAACCTGAAGGCAAGGAACTGTCAAATTACTAAATTAGCCATCTGTAAACTGCCCTGAGAGGCTTTGTTTCTGAAGAGATGGCTGTAAATGCAATAAACAAAACACAGGTAAAATAAATATGTGAGATATGATTATACTATGATGATATACAGTATCAACATAACATTGATAATAGTAATTGCCTACTATTAATATATCAATATTAATATAGTAATATAGTATTGGCATTATATATATTACTATAAAAATAATATATATAAATATTATTTATACATTATTATATTATATATATTATACACAATATAAAAGCTAATATATTAATATATAAAATATAGTATATTAATATATTATATTATAATGTATATTATAAGGTATATTAATTTATTATTTGTATATATTATATATAATATAAATTATATTATATTATACATTATAATAATATAATATAGTATAATGTATATTAATATATATTATATATTAAAATATATATTATAATGTATATTAATACATTATTATTTATATGTTATTATTATAATATATTATATATATATAATGTATTATTATTATCATTCTAATGTATATTGAGGTATTGTATTATTAATGTGCTACTGATACTAGCGCACACACTTGGCTGCTTATACAATTCTGAGAGAAGAACAAAGAGCCGTTTATTTTAACGGCTTCCTCCTCCCCCTCCTCGCCCGCCCCCTCCCTTTTTTGTGCGTGCGCATGCGCTTTGCAGGCGACCCTCTTTCCCCTCCTTTTGAAGTCACTTCAAAAGAGACCGAAGGAGAGGGAACAGAGGGAAAAGAAGAAGAAGAAGAAGAAGAAGCGGAAAAAATGCTGAGTCACAGTCTGTCGCCTGGGCTACTAAACCCACCCTCCTCTTCCCTGCCTCCCGCCAAGGAAAAGAACGAGGGAGAGTACGCATGCGTCCCAGAAGCTCAACCTATCTTTATAAGCATATACTGTACTGTATGCTGTACTGTATATACACAAGCACGCGCACGACGCTCCTCCTCCCATCGTCCTTGGGCCCCATCCTTCCCTTCCGTCCCTCCCTAAGTTTAGGCTCGCGCGCACCCGGCAAGGAAAGGAGCTAGCGAGAGTGCGCATGCGCCCGAGGGGCAAAACATATACAGTGACGCACGTGTGGCGCGCGCGCGCGCACACACAGGACGCTCTTCCCACCTTCCCACGTCACGTGTTACGCCGCGGCCGTGTGTCACCACCACCGGCATATACAGTACAAACCCACACAGACTTAATACACAGAGAGTGAGAGATAGAGAGAAGAGAGGGGACGGAGGCGCGCATGCGCAGAGGGGGGCTGTCTCGAGGCGCCGCCGTTGCTTGCCGGCCACTTCCGCTGTCAGCGGCGCGCGAGACAGAGAGAGGCTGCGGCCGCTGAAAGGGAAGGAGAAGCGCCGGTGTCCCTCCTCCCTCCTCCGCCAGGGACGGCCGCCTTCGCCCTCTCCTCCTGCCGCGTCCTCGTCCTCCTGGTGGGCCGCCGTCCTCCTGGTGGGCCCCGGGCCATGGGTCTGCTGTCGCAGGGCTCCCCGCTGAGCTGGGAGAAGACGCAGCGCCACGCGGAGCACGTGCGCAGGCACGGCATCCTCCAGTTCCTCTACATCTACCGCGCCGTCGGAGAGCGACACAAGGACGTCCTCAAGTGGGGCGACGAGGTGAGAGAGAGGGAGAGGGCCAGGACAAGCCCTCCATCCCCAGCACCCCTCCTCCAGCCCGGCCTCTGTTTGCTTCTACACGAGCCCCTCCGTATTGGCTAGGGCCAGGGGCACAAGGTAACAAACACACCTTGTTCTTAGCTGAGAGAAGGAGACCGCTCTAGGGATCTCTGGGTCCTTCAGCGCGACTCTGTGGTCAACATCCGACAGACACTGACCACAGAACTGCCCTGGAGGAGTTACAAATGCTAGTAGAGTATTCTCTCTAGGGATCTCTAGCTCCTTCAGGGCTTCTTTTAGTTACATTTGACCATCGAGTTGTGGTTGGAGGGCCCAGATATTCCTAGAGAGAACACACAAATCCAACGTGTAAATAATCACCTCCACAAAAGCTCCTCAAAGCTGCAAATAGGGAGGGAGGAGTGTGCTGTGCATCCAAATGACCAGGAGGCCGATTCCAAAGCAAGCCAAACTTTTTATAGTACTGTACTTTCAACAACAACAACAACAACAAAACCCAACAACTACAGATTACTTGGGGACCCCAGTTCCAAAGTGAACCAAGCTTCCCCCCCATAAATTACGTTTCATTGGTTACCTTTGAATTAAACGTTTACACCCCTCTATATCCATCAGATACTCTTTAATATCCCACCTGATGTCCATTTCTATCCCTGGAGGGGCACCCTTTGAACAAAATACCATCTGTACGCTTCTCCTCCAACTGCCCTGTATTGCCTCTCCTTTTGTCTTGAATCATAGAGTAAACCAGGAACCGATTTGGGGCCAAAGCCAAGGAGCTGAAATAGCAACCTTTACTCTCAGTACATTTCAGCAGCACAATTTCTCAACTCCCAAACAAGTGAGATTCCAATTCAGATTCCCCTCCAGAGTCCTACGTTGAAGGACCTACCTTTTGAGGCCTGCCTTGTTCTCCTTTGCGGTTATGGGGAGCTCTGGGTTGGGCGCAGACTTCCAGGATGCGTTTCCACAACAGCCTTGTGAGGGAGGCTGCCTGGCTAGCATTGGCTCCAGATCCCACAGGGCCTGACAGGTGGAAAGCCCTGGGTTTAGGAGGGGGATCCCACCCCCTAGAAAGCCTCACAGTTCGACTCGGGACTGAATTCAGTTGTTGAAAGTATTTTTATATGTGTGATATAAATAATGTTATGGTTCGGGGTCACCACAACATGAGGAACTGTATTAAATGATCGCGGCATTAGGAAAGTTGAGAACCACCGTTGTAGGTCATCATACTGAATTGTTTCTTTCCTTGTGGTGCTAATCCAATTCATGATTACAAAAACAAACAAAACCCCACATCCTTAAAAACAACAAAAGGGAGCTTTGATATTGCTACTTTCACACATTTCTAATTAGTTATTTCTAAAGCAGATGTAATCAACCAGGCTTTTCTTAAAGATCTCCAGTGCAAAAACAAGAGGTTTTGCATTCCAGCACTTTCAGGGCAACATTTTTGGTTTCTGACTGTCCCAGACTTTCAATATACTATGAAAACTTTCTCCTGCCCTTCCTCTTCTCATCAGAAAGTATCATCTTACTTTGTTCTTTAAGTCTGCAGGTACTTGGTTGGGGATACACACAATTGCCTGGGTTATTATAGCTCAGTTTTTCCCAACCTTTGGCCGTCTGTTTGTTTTGGACTTCAGTCCCCAGAAGCCCCAGCCAAGTTAGCCAACAGTTGGGAATTATGGGAGCTGAAGTCCAGATTATCTGGAGGACCAAAGGTTGGGAACCGCTGTACCTTCTTGGTTTCTTTGACCAAAACATTAATCACATGACAGATCCTGTGCCAAATGATAGATTTGGACCCCAAAGTAATTTGTTAACACAATAGCCAAAGTCTAATTGCAAAAAACAATTAGGCGAAAATGCTGTCAACAATCTTGTGTTTAGTGTACAATCTGAGTATCGGATGACCCCTGCATATAGAAGATAAGTTCTACACTTGAGCCCCTGGCACACATACATACTTGCTCAAACTTTGTGTGGTTGAATGTGTCATATGTAAATTATACTTTTAGGCACTTTTAAATGCAGGCCCAATTACCCAATGACTTCCCTTCTAGCTATTTGTGATCAGGGTATTGCAGTGAAGGTGAACCTTCCAGGGACCAAGTGCCCAAACTAAAAGGCTTTCCGTTACCAGATGTTACCTGGTGCCAGGGTAGGACCTCCGGGGGAAGATGGGACTTCTGCCCTAGTGGGGCGGGACTTCCAGGGCAGGACTTTTTCCGGAGAGGCAACTGAAGGCCTGGCAGGGTGCAGGGGGTGGAGAAGGAAAAGACGCACACCTGCTCCTCCTCTGTCCCACCCTCCGTGTGCTATGAAAAATGGCTTCACGCATGACATAGGTTTGCCACCACAAGGTTAGAGTGTTGAGGTAATCTTGAACAGTTTCTGAGATGGCTGCCCTGAGCACGCAGCAGAATTAGTTCTTGTTAACCAACCTGGAAGCATTGCCAGAAGGTGTTGCATATTTATGTTAAAATATGGTGACATGACCGAACTACCGTATGACGGTTCTTGTGTTTCCTATATTGTTCCATGTCGGTAGGATTGTTTTGTGAAAGTAAATTGTTCTAAAGTGGAGATGGACTTGTACTTGAATGAAGAATGTTTGAAATGCATCCCTTTATATATTTCAAGGATTTACGCATCATCTCTCAATACACCAGGCTCCCTGACAAAAACAAGTAATGCATTATATATGCTAATGATGACCATAGAGTAGTACGATTTAAGCTGTCAGAGTTATGAGGTTATCACTTGTGAGGGAATGTGGAAGGAAGAGACCTTTCAGGTGCAGGAAAGGGTGTGCATGGAGCCTAGTGCATTTAAAATCTGAGCCCTTCAGTGTTGCTTTTGGACACAAGCACCTGAATCTTCTTTGTTCTTGGTTGCAAAATAACAGTGATCAAAGACTTTGGATAGTTGGACCTATGAAAGTCCTTAAAGGTTCACAGTTGAAACACTTCATAGTGTTTGTCTTCTGTCCTACCTGAACCTGAGAGTTGTTGTTGTGTGCCTTCAAGTTGTTTCCAACTTACAGAGACCCTAAGACGCTAAAACTATAATGGGGGCTTCTTGGCAAGATGTATTCAGAGGAACTTTGGCATTGCTTTCCCCAAGGCTATGACTTGCGCAAAGTCACCCAGAGGGCTTCATAGTTAAACTGGCAATCAAACCCTATGACCCTCCAGAGTCATAGACCAACACTCAATAACCCACCATGCCATACTGGCTCTCCCTGCCTGAGATTACACATCTTATTTTCTTATGACTTGGTTAGCAGTTTCAGATTCTCCATTTTCAGCAGCAAAATACATTTGTAAAAAGCCCATCAGGTATTGGACTCTTCTACTGATGGGTTTTACTGATAGGTTTTAGACTTAAGCTTGCTGGCCTTAGATGTTGCCTGATAGTCTAAATGAATGACTGCTTTGAAAAATTTGCCCTAGAACCTAGCAACAGACGTACTTATGATAATTGCGTGCACATTGTAAAAGGCTGCTTTCATGAGGCATCTCCAGACTTGTGGTGCCCAGGGCCATAGTACCTCACAAAAATTTAAGATGATTGTCTATAAACACTGTTCTGTGGAATATCATCCAAAACCTTCTTGTTAATTGCTTTAAAAAGAGTGAAATCTGTGTAATTTAACCAGAGATCACACAGCCATAAGCGAAATGAGGGGCTGACAACTAGTTTCATTCCCCAGGCAAAAGGCAGGGTTGGTATTTTGGGGGGTACCTTTGCCCTTTGTAAAGCTTAGGCAATTTTACTAAGAATAAGAGCTGAAGACCATCCTGTTCAGAGAAGCGTTCCCAGGCATTGCATAATTGTCACTTGCTTTTTGTTGTTCTTTTGTTGTCTGTTTTATTGAATCATTTCCTGTATTGCTATGTATTTTATATGTATTATCCTACTAGAGAGGCCCCCTCCCCACCATCTTTCCCTTCTCCTTTTGTGTCATGGCTTTTCAGATTCTAAGCCCGAGGGCAGGGAACCGTCCAATTAAAAAGATTGTATGTACAGCGCTGTGTAAATTTACAGCGCTTTATAAATTAAGGTTAATAATAATAATAATAATAATAATAATAATAATTCCCTTGACTTACTTCATACCTGGAGGCTTTCAAGAAGATTGCACCAAGTCAGTCCATGTAGTTCATACATGGCTAAATGAGAGCAGAGGAGGAGCCTTCCCATCCCTTTCTGTAGGTGTCAGGGATTCCACCAGCCTGCAGAACATTTCTCTGACAGTCTTGTATCCCTTCTCCAAGATGAATGCCTAAGAGTGTAGTAGTATAGGTGTTGAATTGGCTGTTACTTGAGGCTGGTCACACTAAGCAAAGTTCCTAATAGATGATTGGTATGTGAAGTAGATAAACCATGAAAACACCAAGGATCTTAAAGGCTTAACCGATTTTTATAATAAGATGATCTCTCATGGATTATAGTCGACTTGATGCGCGTCATGTACACTTGTTTCATCATGGAGCAAGAACTGTTAGCTGTTGTTAAAATGAAAGTTTATTGTTGCTCTGGGACATAGAGGAATTTTCATTTTTGTGAACAAGATTAACAAGAGTCAACAGGTCATAGTTTGATTAAAACCATACAAATTAGCTAGGATTCAGACACTTTTGTAGCTCTTGTTTTTTCCTATTACAGTAAGTATGTATACAGTTGTCCCTCCCGATTCACCAGGGATCCATTTCCGAAACACATACACCCCCCACGAATCAGAAAAACTGCCGAGATCCAAGCCCCATTGGATATAATGGTGGCATGCTTGTGGCCTCACGGGTGCGCACACCATTTTGTCCCTCCTGGTTTGCTGTTTGCAGAAATTCAAGACCACAAACGGGACGTTTGCAAACTAGGAGAGACGGCTGTATATTAGGCATGCCTGTTTGGTTTGTGTGTGTATGTGTGTGTGTGTGTGTGTTCACACTACACCCAGCATATTCTAATTGTAAATAAAAGTTCTCAAGGATACATTTGAAGATGCTACAAAGATTTGTCTTCTATGGTCTCAGTTTTGTTAATTCAGAAACACATGCAACTGTATTTTGTTGTGTTTGTTCCCAGGTTTGCAGCCTAGATGGTTCATTGTTAAAGGCCTCTTTCAAAAAAAGAATCAGGAGTCAGTGCCAGAGAGAGTTAAGATGTAAACCCTACGGATTTCCATAAAGAGTTTTTGCCTTGAGAGTAATTTGATTTTGGAATAGTTGTTTTGTTTATCAAAACTTTTCACAACCTTCTATCTCTTAAAAAAAGGCTGCTGGCATAGTGATATGCACATAAATTTAAACTTTACTTACCCTTTGTTTAACTATTGTTATGAAAGGGAAACAATACTTAAATATTAATACCTGTATTGATTTTAATCATTATGTAATTAAAATGCCTACTAAGATATCTAGCAATAGTTGTTTCTTAGTCTTTTCTATATCATAAAGCTGTGTAATGCATATAGACAGCCTTTTTTAGAATGCTACTTAAACCTTACTGTTTTGCTTTTTCTATAGTAGATGTACTTTCTTGGTAGGTTACTTTAACTTTAAATAATACTGTATTTTTAAAAAAACCTATTTTGGTGTACATTAAATTTTAATTCCAGTTTAGAAGAAAGGGTTTTTTGTTTGTTTGTTTGTTTGTGGGTTTGTTTTTTTTTTTGGTATTTTTTACTTCAGTCTGAATTCAGTTTACTTCAGTTTTAACATTACATAGTGATTTGAGCATTGGGCTGTGACTGGAGACCAGTCTTGAATCCACGTTGGGCTCAGTGGAAACCCACTGGGTGACTTTGGGCAAATCAGACTCTCTCAGCCTCAGATGATGGCAATGGCAAACCCCCTCTGAAAAAATTTGCCAAGAAAACCCCATGACAGGTCTGTCTTAGGGTTACCATTAGTCAGAAATGACTTGAAGGCACACAGCAGCAACAACAAATTTCTTTAATACAAATTGTGAGCCTCTTTTTTTTCTTCTGTACTGATTAATAATTTTTCCTCAGTGTTCTTTCCTTCCTGGAGTGCTGTCTTCATTCAGTCATTTGTGTCTTAAGAGTTTTGAACATATTATTATGAATTTGATTTTTAACATTATTATTATTATTATTATTATTATTATTATTATTATGCTTTAAAGTACAGTGGGCCTTTCTTATCTGCTGGGATTTGAGATGAGGACCCCCCCTCTCCCCGTGGATAACAAAATCTGTGGATGCTCAAGTCCCTTTAAAAAGGAAAATTGTGTTTCTAATCTAAAATGGAAAATCAAAACTTGGTGTGTGTGTGTGTGTGTGTGTGTGTATATATATATATATATATGGGAATATTTTCAAGCTGTGGATGCTTGAGTCCGTGGATAAAAAATCAGTGGATAAAGAGGGCTGGCTGTATTGGCACTTCCTTCACAGACTCCAGAGTGTATTGTCTGGAGGTTGTTATGTTCTCAAAGGCACAAAAATATGAAATTTACAGAAACTTTAAAGGAAAAAATGTCCCCCCCCCTGAAAAATTTGAGAAGAATTAAAAAAACAACAGTACTCTTTATGGGTTGAAAAGCCACTTCGTTGCTTTAGGAATCATAAAATACCATATATATACAGGCGTACCTCACTTAATAAAAACTCTGACAGTGAAGCTCTTTTTTACAAAGTCTTTTGATGCCCCCCCAGCCCTGCCTTTTTTTCTTGTCCTCTGCCTAGTTAGAAGTTTTTTGGCAGCATTGATATTGGAAGGAAGGAGAAGCAGGGCTGGAGGAACACAGACTTCAAGTGCTAGGTTGCAGAAGCATGCCTGCAGTAAACATTACATAAAGCTTTAGCCGAGAAAAAGTGGGATTCTGCTTTAGCTAACTCTACTTTAACTGTGTACACCTGGTTACAGCAAGTAAGGTGAACAGCTGCCTCCAGGATCCCTTACTGAGTGTGTGTGAAAAGCAAAACAGAGAGGAAACAGGAATCAAGATAAGCATGTCTTATCAGCTGCCTCCAGCATGTCCCAGGCTGTCAGTTTAGCCAACAAAATGGAAATCATAAAAAACATGGAGGCTGATGGGAAAAAAATCATGCCTTGATGCATTTTGGAAGATGACTTCAAGTAGTCTCTAGAAAATACAAAGTTCAAACAGTTTTTGTTTACTTAGGCAAGTCTTATCTGATCTGGTTGTTTCATTTTACATGTGCATATTGTCAGTTCTGGTTAAAAAATTTGCAGTGCAAAAGGGCAGTCTGTTTCATCCTATACTTGCTTTAGATACATAACTGTTGGCATCCCCATTTGTCAGAACATTACCAATATGTACCACTTTTATCTGTATTAAAAAGTTCGTCAGGTAAGAAGTTGTGACTGCTTTCTCTGGCACATGTATAGTTATTAAATGTCCTATTGAACTCAGTAGAATTTGGTTCAAAATAAACATGATTAGGACCACACAGTTAGTAAACTGCATCTTGTGTTTGGAAGCATGATATAAAACTATACTGTACAGGATGCTTCTCTTTAAACAGTACATTTCAGAAACCTCTTTTATGCTGACAGGTTTAAACACAGTAAACCTAACTTTTAGAGTAGCCTGCTTTTATACTGTTCTCTGTGGTATGTTGTTGTTTTTAAAAAGTACACTTTGTTCTGTAATGTGTCACATTTTTAAGCTGGTACAAATGACTGTAATCTATGGGTTTAGTTCTCCATAATAAATCTAAACCTTGCTTCCCAGTGTATGATATGTGTTTCATACCCTCTATGTCAAACTGTGTGACACAGAATAGAGTACATTTGTTGTGTTAGAAGTGGAGAATGGCTAACAAATACAGAGAGAGAGAGAGAGATGCAGACAGATAGATTTGAACTACTTGGTATGGCTACTCAGCACACTTTGCAAAATTAGCGTAATATATTTTTCTGTTTTTAAATAGGGGAATGCAGTGGAACTTTCTTCTGGCTTTATGGTCATTTGACTGTATTAGAAAGAAAAGGTTATCTAAATCTTTCTGTTTTCTTGGCTTGAGCATTTTGAATAGGTAATCTAATTTTAATGGCATAGTGTTGAAACAAGATGCACTGATTCCATTGGAAGGGAAATTCCAGTGGATTTTCGTCATTTATTAAAAACACTGAAGGTGATGGTAAACCTCAGGGGCAGCTGCTAAGTACTGCTGTGAGTAATGTTGACTAAGGCCCCATACAGACAGGCCAAAATAAAACTGATTCGGGCCACTTTGGAGGTATGCTGTTTAAATGATGCATGCGCCCTAAGAGTTCAGAAGCTGCATCAAAGCTGCGCTCCAGTCCTTAGGACTGGGTCATGGCTTTGACGTGGCTTCCGTACTCTTAGGACGCATGCATCATTTAAATAGCATACCTCAAAGTGGCCCGAAGCAGCTTTATTTTGGCCTGTCTGTATGGGGCCTTAGGCAGATTTTGCAGGTTCATAATTTGAAAGACAAATGGTAAATGTTATTATCTATACCAGTGTTACAAAATGCTGCTATAAACCAGCTGAATTTACAAATGATGGCTAACATTGTTTAACTGATATTTACCAGTTGAATGTGCTAAATGTGATATTTTTGTTTTACACATCTTAGGTGGAATATATGTTGGTAAACTTTGACCATCAAAAAAAGAGAGCACGGCTGTCCTTAACTGGAGAAGAAGTTCTTCATACTCTGCAAGAAAAGGGTGAAAGGGTAAACCCCAAGTAAGTAGCAGCTACTTTTAGAAATGCACCCTAATTTCTTGCAGTTCATCTGACGTGCCTATACTCAAAGGAGATTCGTTTTCATGGATGGAAGGGGTGTCAGAACAGGGCAATGGACACTTTCATATGTGTAATCAACTTACAGGAATAACAGTCTATGGAATATCGAGGAGCTCATTTGCACTTGTTACGTACAGTATGACCCCCGTATCTGCAGGACTGATACCTGACGTTTTGCTTACCCATGTCTGGTAAAAACAAAAATACAGCATTCACTGTTAACTGCAGTTTCACTTACCGTGATAACCAGGAAAACAGACACACCCACCCAGATACCAGGTTGTATTGTATTCCTGGAATTTTTAATGCTGTATGTGAGGATTGGATAACATGTAGTTTATATGCATTCTGCCAAGTCTTTGTGATAAACAAATACATGTATGTTTTTATTTTTAATCGACACCAGTATTTTTCAACTAGGATTCTGTTCTACATGTCAGAATACTGTTTTTCAGATATTGTATAGTGTTTGTTATAAATTGGTGGGATTCCTTATAAATTCTAAATTGAATGTAACCTATTTTGAGCAAAAGCCACTGGATGAGTTTTCAGCTGTCTTGTGTGATTTTAAGTTGAATTGTTACTTAGAGTAACAATTGTATGCTGCTTTTGCAGTTGCTCAAAATATTTCAAATATAGCTTTATTCGCCTCACAGTCATCCAACACTCTGGAGACCAGAATATGGAAGCTACATGATTGAAGGAACACCTGGGCAGCCCTATGGAGGAACAATGTCTGAGTTTAATACTGTCCAAGACAACATGAGGAAACGACGTCAAGAAGCTGCTTCTGTACTGAAACAAAATGAAGCTGTTTGCACTGTCACATCATTTCCAAGGTTAGACTCTGTTTCCAAGTTGCATAAGAAAAGCAAGGTCATTTCAGTGAACTCAATGAGGGCTTTATGACTGGAACAAATACGAGTTGGTAGGTTGTTGGCTTTTTGCTCTGAGCTGAGAAAAAGTTAGCTTATGGTGCTTCCCAGCTAGTGCCTTATCCATTTAGTTCAGGTCAGAGGGTCAGTTTCATCTCTTTCTGACCCATAGTGGGCCATATCCTCCAAAACATACCAATTTCCCCATTTATCCACCACCTCCTTGCCCTCCTTCTCTGATAGTATCCTCCAACAGCCAAGTCACATGTTGTCTTTCCCAAACAAATCTATATTTAATTAGGCTGAAATGGCTACTTCCCTCCCTCCTTCATTACAAGACAGAGAAGAAAAATGTTGTCCCCTGTCTTCCACTTCCCTGCCTTGTAATATGCTGTCATTAACACCCAGTTCTGCAGTAGAATATCTGAATTGAGGTTGTGGTGACAACAGCATTTTACAGCAAGAACTGTTGGAAAAGAGGAGGAGGGTAAGTACGCATGATATACTTTGGCTACTGACTGGTGACAAGAGGGAGAGGAGAGCAAACAAGCTCTGCTGATGTGCATTCTCCTATGGCATCATTTTTCCTCTTCCATCTTTCAAGAGCGGGAAGAAAGGCAGCAGTGAAATTATATGATGGGGCAAGACATACTGTTGTAGCCCTCTGCTACTTTATAACATCTGTGAAGATAAGATGGAACCCATAGGCCAGCCACCAGGATGGTACAGAAGTCTTACAGCACTCCCATCTGAGGTGGTTCCTCCAGGAAGGACAGGGACTGTCATAGCTCCTCCTAAGCACCCCAGAGTACCTCTTAAGCTCTCTAGAGGTAAAGAGTCTTGAAAACTTCATATAATGGTGATCCAAAAGCATTCACTACAGTCAGTGGTGGTGAAACTTACAAAAAGGTCTGGGATACATAATCGTATTGCATTCTCTACTTCCATTCTCAGTTGGCGTAATTTCTCCAGTCACTATACCTAAAACCAGATTGGAAGGGATCACCCAGCTTTGCCTAGAATAAGGACATCACTCTACTAGGCAGTGAATTGCATACACAGGAACCTGCTGACTGCTTCAGAATGCAGCTTTTAAGCAGTTGATCTGGATGTAACTAATTGACATTGTCTGAACCTTGTACCAGAGACTTGTTTTTTGATGTAACAATGCTGTTCATAAAGTTTTTTTATTCATGTTTTCCTGCCTTCCTAGTAAAAGATGCTAAATGCATATATTGTACAGCATCTGAGAGGAAACATCTTTACATTTAAAGGAGATAGTTTAACTACCCTTTGCGTGTATGGTCAAAAAGTGAACAAAAAAGTACACTTTTTTTCTTTGAGAATAATGCCCTGTGTTGAGCAACTCCTTTGCACCTCAGTCAGGACTTTGGAACCACCAAGGCTAGCTAAAATCTCTGGATTTCATCTCTAAACTGATTGAAGGCTAGTTCAGAATGTATCTCTAAATATTTCCACTGCTATACATGAAAGAAAATTGGGCCAAACACAGTGTTGCAGTTTAGATTCCTTTGAAATGTTTATTTTCTTTTTGGTTTGTTCTGATGTATTTCTAATAAGTGTTAGTGTAATTAAATGAAGTTTGATTTCTTAGGTGAGATATTTAAAAATAATGACAGCTTTCTTGGAATGTATAGATTAGGTTGTCCAGGATTTACGATACCAGAGTATGACCCAACACCTGTTGAAACAGGAGCCTCCAAGTCTCTGTTCTTCCCAGATGAAGCTATCAACAAACATCCCAGATTTAGGTAAGTACATTTTAGAATTGTCTCTGCAGTACAGTGCAGTCATGGTTAATGTTTCCCTTTTAGTGTAATACAAAGCTTATCAGATAACATTTCACTTTGAAATTGGAGGAAGATATAATGTATATCCTGTTTATAGCTGTATACTCCTTCAGATGTAAATTTTGTAAAAGTGTTGCTTTGCTTACTAATACATGTAGAAATCTTGATTGCTTTTTAAAAAAATTGACACTGTTAAAATTTTATCTGCAATTCAAGTCTCTGTTAACCTTGGAGCAGTAGTTCAAATTCCTATTCTCAGTCGTTCAGATTCATATACCACCTTTTACCCTTAGGGGATTCTTCCCATTCCCAGGAAGGCCAAAGGAGCAGTCCATGATCACTGGGTTACTCTCTGTCCCAGCTGTTCAAGTCAGAAGCTAATAATAATAATAATAATAATAATCATTATCATTATCATTATCATTATTATTTGTATTCCGCTTTTTCACAAAAGAGTCAAAGTGGATTCCAACAATGTAAATAAAATATCAAACAATTAAAAATTACAATTAAAAAAACCCCAAACCCTAACCCTCCTCCAATCATAAAAACAGTGATCAACCCATAAAAAGAGATTAAACATCAACAAATTAAAAAGACGTTAATGCTCTAAACCACCACTGTTGCCATTGTTCCTTTTTCTCTCCCCTTCCATTTCTCTTCTGTCTTGCCAGTTGGTCAGGATTATTTCTCTCTATATCTCTCGCTAATGCTATTCAATAACTTAATCAGAAATAAGCATAAAGCTCTAGGCAGTTTCTTTTTAGGGAGCATGTCGGTGCTGCACTATGCGGTTGGCTTAGCACCAAGAAGGGACAAAGATGGGCGGCATGGAGCCGCCCATCTGTATCCCCCCTTTGTTAAAAGGAAAAAGGAAGAATGCTGATTTGGATGAGGATTTATTATAAAGTGCTGTAGATAAATTTAAGTCAAGTCAAGGAGCCTTCGGGTGAATTGTTCTACAGGTGGCAGCTCACCCTTAAAGAACTTAGCTTGGGTACATCCCAGTGGTTGTGGATTGTGTTTTTAGCCTTCCTGACTATGAGAGGTTGATACTTACTGTGAATGAACATTCTAGGAAGGCTGAAGGAGCAGCCCATCCCCAGCTGTGGCTCCATTTGGTTTGGAAAAAACAAAAAGAGCCCGTCAGTTTCTAAATATAAAATTTCATCTGAGTGATTCTAACTCGCACCTTGAAAGGCTAACAAAACTGAAAGGGATAGAAAAAGGAGCAGCAGTAACAATGGTTTAGAACATTGGTCTCTTGACTTGAACAGCTGGGCACAAGGGAGTAACCCAGTGTAATGGACTGTTCCTTCAGCTTTCCTAGAATGATATTTGTGATAAGTATTAACCTCTCATTTTAAAGTATAGGTTTAAAGTGCACTTGAAGGCAACTGGGTGCTATACTAGACAAGTAAATTATATTCAAATTGCCATCTATATTTGGGCTCAGTATTACTTGAAGGCACACAACAAGTATAAGCCAAGCCTGTTTGGGAAGCATTGTGCCTTTTTCCCCACAATAGTCTTGCTTCATTTTGTTGGCTGTTGCAGCAGCGGACTGTTAGGCTGCAGTATGGGCAAATATAAATAAGTACTATGGCATTTTAGAGACTGTAGTTGTATCAGAATGACATTTTTGCTTCAGAGAAGTCTTTGAATAAAAAACAAATGGAAACATGAATTTAGCTTTGCAGCGTAGCTGAGTTAAATGATAAGTGCCCAGTGAAATTCCTGAATGCAAAAATCATTTTAAACATGCTTTGTCTTGATATTTTTTTAAAAAGTTATTAACCACTAATACAATACAAATTATATGTGAATATTTGATTTGAGAAAGCATTCAGAAGGATTATTTTTTATTTTAGTACTTTAACAAGAAACATACGGCACAGAAGAGGAGAGAAAGTGGTGATAAACGTACCAAGTGAGTGAAAACAACAACTTTTCAATCAAGAAGATCAAATAGTTAGCAAAAGACTTAACTTCTTGTCATATGTCTTATGTAGTCTTTAAGGACAAGAATACTCCATCACCATTTGTAGAAACATTCCCTTATGATGATGGTGAAGCAGCAAGAGCAGCCAAGCCTGACCATGTATATATGGATGCCATGGGGTTTGGAATGGGCAATTGTTGCCTTCAGGTAAGATCAGTGACACAGTTACACAGTTGTTAAATTGAGTAATTGAATATTTTTGCTTTTTGGTAGAACTCTTGTGTCAAATCCATCGTTAAATTGGTTAAATCAAATTTCAGCTGCAGTAAATCTATGGCCCCATTCACACTATGTTTTTGTACCTGGTCTCCTTGGCCCAGTTAGCCACGATCGCATATCTCAGTGACATTTTGTACTGATTCCTATACACACTCGGGGTAGAAGGGAGGGGAGGAGGAAGGAGGGAGAGGCAGTGGTGCGGCAGCAGGGGGGTGAGGAGGAGGGAGGATGGTGCGGCAGGAGCCACACTCTCAGCCTCAGAAAGGCCATAGCAAACCCCCTCTAAAGAAATTTGCCAAGAAAAGTGGGAAGAGGAGGAGGAAGAAGGAGGAGGGAAGAAGGGGGTGGCAGTGCAGCAGTGGTGGGAAGAGGAGGATGGGGAGGGAGGATGCAGTGGTGGAGATCCGGACTGACGTTTCTGCCAAAGATCCAGATCCTTGCAGCACTGTAAAAAAGACTCGCTAGGTGACCCAGTGCCAAAAGCACCAGGTCAAGTGGGTTTTTTTGGTGCCTCCCCATGCAAACTGCACTAAGTGCAGTCAAGGGGAGTATGAACACCTATGAACTAACCCGTGTCCCACACCATGTTAGTTCATAGTGTGAATGGGGCCTATGTGAGCCAGGGTGGCATAGAAGTTTGAGTGTCTTTGAACTGAACAATTCTAGAGACCAGGGTTTGAATTTCCATGAAGACCTACTGGCTGGACTTGGGCAAGTCGCACACTCTCTCAGCCCTCAGAAAACCCCAATGATAGGGTCACTTTAGGGTTGCAATAAGGTGAAAGCAGCCTGAAGGCAAACAATAACAATAACAGCAAAACCTGTGGAATTGAATGGAACTTGTTAGTCACCACTTATTTCCCATTGATTTCAGTCTCTCTTCTCTAGTTGGAAGTAAAACTGGATCATGTCCTTTGTCCAATATTAACTGCAATTTCAGCTCCTTGTATATTTTAGTACAGTATTTTCTTAATTCTGCATTGCTCTTTCTTACTTTCTAAACCTTTTTACTGTTTTGCAACTGCTAAACTACAACTGTATTTGGAACAAGTTGACTTTGAACTCTATTGAATCTTTCTGAACTAGGGAAATAAAAATTAGGCTTGGGTCTAGGATTTCTGAAGGATTGTTGTTCTCCATATGCACATGTATACACATTCATCTTCCCCAGAGGCTTTTCTGTGGGTTTTCTTGCAGGCAGAAGTGGGTTAGAATGCTGTCAGGAGCTGGTGCTCCATTTGTGGAATACTTTCCCTAGGCATTCTGTTGATGTTACGTTGGTGCCAAGGTCTTTTTACTTTTCCAAACCTTTGCATCTAAATTCCTCCTGCTTTTAGATTTTTGAATATCTTTTTCAAGATAATAATAATAATAATAATAATAATAATAATAATAATAATAATAGGATTTATTTATATGCTGCCCAATCACTGGGAATCCGGGTGGCTATAGAACAGTAACTGCTGGTGTATTGCGTGTTTTTAACAATGCTATTTGATGCATATTTATTCAAAGGAACACGTTAAAGCTGTCGCACCATGGCTATTGTGCCCTTTCCAGGGCGCAAAAAGGAGCTGCTTTTTGTGGCTTCTTTTTGTGCCATTGAAAGGTTAGATTGGGGCTGCAGCATACAGTTGCTGTGGCCCAAATCCAGCCCAGCAATTTAGGGGCCGTCTGCACAGCCTCTTAGTTTATGCTAAAAAGTTTATGCTACAGCTTCTTTCACACATCCTTAAAGGTGATACAAATTCTTTTGCTTATCAATATTCCAGATTAACACAGCTAGCTGAATTCTCTTGAAGTTGGTTGTAGTATTTTTTTATGGTGATCACCTGCTCTTACTTAATTATGATTTGTATTGTTCTACAGGTAACATTCCAGGCTTGCAGCATTTCTGAAGCAAGATGTCTTTATGATCAGTTAGCCACAATCTGTCCCATTGTGGTGAGTGGTAAAATTTTATCCCAGCACATATATTATTTATAGACACACCAGACTACAGAAGACATCAGCGTAAAGCAGGTAGAGCTTGAGTACACGTCATTAGTAAAGATAACTTTTATTTATAAATAATTTAAGCACAGGACTTTGTGAAAATAAATGTTAATGGCTTTGCTTCCAGTATTGTATAGAAAAAAAGCCTTGTGGCACTCTGTTGTGAATACTTATGCTAGAACAAGAGAGAGAATTTCTGCAGGAGAGTGGATAAAGTGTTTATTTCAAAGCCCCTCTCTATTCCCAAAATGTACAGTCATCTGTGGCAGTCCTGAATAAGGCCAGTTTGAGTCATATGACTTGCAAAGAAGGTAAAGAACAACACAGGGTTAGAATATGTACTGCAGCTACAGTGAATAATTTGGAAGTTAGGCTGTGTAATGTATTGCACTATTGTCACTTCAAGGTTGAGATTGCTCCCCCCCCCCTCTTTCCACCAGCTCTCTTTCTACTAACTGAAGTGGCTTCACGCTAGTGGAAAGGCAATGTTGGATTCAATTAAAAATGAATTTGCAGCAGGTAAAAACAGCCTTTCTTTTAAAGAACAGGCTTTCTTTTTTTAAAAAATCTATGGAAATACACTATTCACAGAAAACATTCTTCATATCCTTTGATCAGAGTTCTTAGTACAGTATATGCTCTACTTAGAATTTCCTCTACAATTTCTTTTTGAATTGTGGAGATGTAGAAGGAGCACCCTTAAGGACAGAATACATGGCCGATTAGAAAGAGGTGGGGTTGGTTAGAAGATGCTGATTGGAGTTCATAATGATGTGAGTTAGGAAAAAGGTATTTCTGCTATAGTCAGACAATACTTTGTATTATTTTTATGCAGTTGGAGTTAAAAATGCATCTTGGATTTCAGAATACTGTATAAGATAGGTTTATATGATTGTGTATTTTTAAACTTTATGTGTTATGTATTTTCTAATATTTTAGATGGCATTAAGTGCTGCAGCTCCATTCTATCGAGGCTATGTGACAGACATTGATTGCCGTTGGGGAGTAATATCTGCATCAGTTGATGACAGAACGAGAGAAGAGAGAGGATTAGAGGTATGAGCCAGAACAGTCATGTAGTTTATATAAAATGTTTCAACAGTGTGTATCCTCAGTTATGAGTGTTTAAAATCAAATTTGTTAAAAATACTTAAAATTGTATTAGCTTGACTTTCATACTTTAAGTTACAGTGTGTTGTAGAAGTGTTCAACTTTTGATTTTTCCTGGATTTTGCTATGTTACAACCTAGAATTGACATAGATTCTATGTATTACCACTTGGTGTGTGCAAGATACCAAACTGCGAAGCTGCAAAAGATTTTTATTGTGGCACTATAAACAAAAAGAAACAAGTACTTTTTAGTTTCATAAGTGTTCATTTCCCTGTGTTAATACTTGGCAGAAATACCTTTGGTAGGCATTACAACTTCAAGTCTTCTTGGCCAAGTCTGCATCTGGATCCTATGATTTTTACCCATTCTTCTTGGGCAGAATTGCTCATTGGTTAACAGCCACTTTCAAATCTTGTCACAGATAGAGTTATGACTTGCCCATTCTAAGGCTTCAGATTCTTATTTGTAAACTACTCCAGTGTTCTGTTGGCTGTGTGTTCAGGGACATTATTCTACTGAAAAATTAACCTCTGCTATGGTCCCAAGTGCGATCTAAAAGGTTTTTGTCTAGAATTTAGCTCCTTCCATCTTGTCCTCAATCCTGGATGGTTTTCAAGGTCCTTCTAAGGAAAAAGAATCTCACAAGATGCTACGGCCACCATAATGTTTAGCAGTGCTCAGATGCATCTGAGAAAGTAGACTCAAGTCTACAAAAGCTCATGTTACCAGCTTTTTTTTCTTTTTGTTACTTTCAAAGATGGTACTTGATCCCTTGCATACTGATTTTCCAAACTGACACAGCTATGTCTTTGAAGAAAAATTGGTTTTTCAGGTAATTCATGAAGGATGCAGTATGATTTTGATCATTTTAGGAAGGCTAAAGGAGCCCCCCACCTGTGGCTGCTAAAATAAAAAGTAAGAAAGAAAAGAAAAAAGAAGGGATACTTCAAATTGCCAAATTGCAAATATAGTTACAGATTACATAATAAATTTTAATGGCAACATTTATTTCTGTATAGCCTTCCTAAAATTACTGTTAGAAAAAAAAGTACCCAACATGTGCTCATACGAATAAGTTAAACATGATGTTCTTCTAATATGAAAAATATGCAGCTGAATTACAGGCTTATATTTTATAAAATTAAGTACCTGTTATGACTGCTTAATGTCATCAAACACATATTGGCTCAATATAATTCATAGCCCATGGCTTCTATCTTGTATTTAAAATACAATAATTCTACCTTAATGTGGAAATATATCACTGAAAGCACATTTCTAGTTTCTGTTAAAAAGGTATAATTACCGTTTGTACCATGTACTGTCAAGTAATGTTTATAAGCACTAGATATTTTTCTTCTTAAATTACATAGCCATTGAAGAACAACCGTTACAGAATCAATAAATCCAGATACGATTCCATAGACAGTTATCTCTCTGAATGCGGTGAAAAGTACAATGACATAGATTTGACAGTAGATAAAGAAATCTATGACCGCCTAGTGAAAGAAGGTAAGTATTTGTACCAGTGTGACAGTGGAGATGTGTGCCATTGACTATTTCCATCTTAACAGGGTACAGTCATTGGACAGGGCTTCTTATGATTAACTTTGCAGTATCTAAGCTTTTGAAATTAATGACTCTGCAATACTATGTGTGCAAACTAATTTTCTGAAGAGACTGTCTCATCTAAAAAGTGAATCCTTTGCTAAGCAATAGGATATTCTTATGTACAGAACAAATAGTTCTGATCCCAGCCAGGAAGTGTATATCCCTTTTTATTCTAAAAGTTCTATTTCGTGTATTTGCTGTGATCACATTCTCAAATCATGCTTCATGAAATAACTGTAGACAAATAAGTGTTCACTTAATCTTTGTGCTCGATAGGCTTGTTTTCCTTTTAATGTTGGAAAATGTCCCAATGCCTTACTTTTTTAGGTATTGATCATCTTCTGGCGCAACATATTGCTCATCTATTTATTCGTGATCCACTGACTCTGTTTGAAGAGAAAATACATCTGGATGATGCAAATGAATCTGACCACTTTGAGGTTGTGTCTTATACTAATTTTCTTATATTAAATGTTATATATTTGTGCTTAATATATTGTGGTACCGTTGTAGGATATATAAAAAAATAAGTCAAGCATACAACTATGTTCAGATACACCAGATAATTATGTAGTTGCATTATTATTATTATTATTATTATTATTATTATTATTATTATTATTAATATAAGTTGTATCAAGGTTTATTTTAAAAGCAGACACCTTTTTGGAGTATTACATACTAGCAAAAGTGCACTGGGCAGAAGAAGTTGTTTATTAAATACATATAGTCAGATTAAAAGCCAGTGATGATTCGCAGAGATTGGATATAATTATGTAACAAGTTGAAAATGTGAAACCAATATGCAGAAAAGGCTAGCTCTTTTCTGCGAGCATTGTAGTGTAACATTGGTGCCTAGTTTTCCCATTGGTGCTGGGAAACTTTAAAAGATGTGTACATTGACCAAGTATGAGATCCCTTCTTTTTGGAGTAAAATAAGAGATAGGTTCTGTAATTAAATGTTGAACTGGAACTGGAAGGCCTAGATTCAGATTTCTACTCAACCGAGAACATTGGTAGGTGACCTGGGGAAAGAGGTATTGAATGCCAGGAATGGGGCAAGGAATATTTACTACATGTTTACTAGACCATGGAGGAAAAATGGAATACAAATGAAATTATTAGATATAAGTGTAAAATTATTAATGCTCTGCTTGATAAATAAACTGCTTTATCACATAAAGCTAACAATACTATAAATGATGCCTAGCAATTTTTTTAGCAAATTATGTGGCATTTGTGTTGTAATATGCTTAAAGTTACTATTGAGAGGATCTTATATCAGCACCTGGGTATTAGTATTATGTGGCTGCACTTTATATGGACCTTTTTTATTTTGCCCAGGCATTGAGTGGGGGAAAGGGTTGTAGTGTGACAACTACAAACAAACAATTCACAAATTTGATGTGTTTTTAATTTTTTAATCCAGACAACAGATATGCCTTTCATTTTGTTTGTTACCACATTTTAATAGATCTTACGCTTTGTATTTGGGATATTATGTATTCTATTTCCAGTATTATTAACATGAGTTTTATGGTTCTTGAGTGTTTTATTATCACATGTAAGACCGGATAGTTCAGTAGATGATTGCTTCTATTGTAACTCTCCAATATTAAGGTCATTTCAAAGTCTTGGAAGATAATCTTAATTGTTAACTGAGCATTTTGATATAATACTCATAATAAATATTCTATTTCTTACAGAATATTCAGTCAACAAACTGGCAAACAATGAGATTTAAACCTCCTCCTCCAAATTCAGATATTGGATGGAGAGTTGAGTTTAGACCAATGGAGGTAAGGAACCAGCATGTTCAATAGATGATTTGAACATGAAAATGAAAGTGTCTATATACAGCAGAAGTCTCCATTACTCCTTGTTCATTCATGCTCATTCTTTATCTTTTTAAAGCATTTTAGCTTCAGTCATATCATTAGTAGTTATTCTATTGATTTCAGAGCCTGGTAGGTTATATTTTGTTTCAGTTTTAGCCAAGGATCTCTTCAAGTCACAAAGAACTGGCACTTTTATATAATTGCTTAATTGTGTTACAACAGTATAATCTTGTATAGATTCTAATTTCTTAACATGTAAAATATAAATATGCATATTTCTGTAAATTTATTTTGGCCATACTGTACTCTATAGTAGTAGTGGAATTCTCAGAAGGATTATATAGCACCATATGTTTCTGCAAGGATACCTATGTTTGCTACAGAAGTCAGTTTCCAGTTTACCAAAGAAATACTATTTAGATGAGTGCTTGAAGAAGAGACATTCTTGGATAAATCTTATTTAATATCCTTTGTTAGAATCTATAAAACATGGGTGAGCAAATGAAACAAGTCCAAGGGCCAATTTTATGTCCAAAATTTTCCTTGGGGAACAGTTCAGAGAACCTGTGCAGTTTATTTAGAAGATGACTCGTAACTCTGAAGGCACCTATTTCAGAATTCAGAACAAGGGAAGTCCAGGGAGTATGGAGCAGTTGAGAGCTTCCAGCACAGTCTTGGAGGGTACTTGAGACCCAGGACTGCACTTTGTCCACCCGGATATAAAGTGTATGGTACTTTCCCTACATAGGTCCAGTACAGATGGCCCTAAAGGGGCGGCTTGACGCCACCCCTTTGATCGCCATATTGGGGCCGCAGCAACCACATGCCCGATCCAGTGTTTTCCCATCCAAAAAAGAAGCGGCAAAATGCCCTAAATGCTTTGGGCAGCTTTTCCACCACAGCACCAGCTTTTCAGTGTTCCTGCATAGTGCAGCGTATAAATGCTACGCCACCGGAGTGGTGCAACACTGCCTGCTGTCTGGGCGGTCTGGTGGTGTGATGCCAGCTTTGGAGCAGCATTGGGGCTGGCATCATCTAAACGCCATGCCCCCATGCCTCCTCCAAGCCAGCGTATTGTGCTGTTCTGTTTTGTCCCTTACTTAGCAGTATTGATGTCTCATCAGATTTTTAATCTGTACTGGTATTATTTCACCACAAAATTGATAGCAGTCTGTTCTGTAATATATGTTCTTCACTTTTGCCCCCTTCACTACTGGATGAAGATTCTCTTTTGCCTGAATGAAAAAATTCCCTCAACTTGCAAGGCAGACCCATTTTTTTTAGTGGATTCAGTCTTTCAGGATCAGGGAAACTCTATAACCAAATAAACATGGGTCCTTTTCAATTTATTCAGTACTTTCTGAAAGAGGCCATGGGTCCACAATCTACTCCCAATCTGTAATTCAGAGCAATGTATCTCTGAACAGGCTGTATGTCACATTACAATGTAGTTCATTTTGTGAACTTGTTTCACAGTTGTTTATGCATGTCTTGCAAGTATTAACTTTCCATCATATTTTTTGTTTCTCAATTCCAAGGTCCAATTAACAGACTTTGAGAATTCGGCATACGTTGTTTTTGTGGTGCTGCTAACCCGTGTTATTCTCTCATACAAACTGGATTTTCTCATTCCTTTGTCAAAGGTAAGAGTGACATATTCCTCTGTCTAGTGTGTTAGATTGCAGCTTTTAGGAATAAGAAAAGCTTTACATTTTTAAAAATCTATTAGTCTGTAAGGGGAAAATTGAGCTACGAAGTACATACTGTCCCCTTTTCTCACAGTTTTGCTCATGTTTCTGTGATTGCGAATGGCTTTTAAAATTAAACAGTATAGCTTCATGTGACTCTTTCTAACTAGATTTTTCTTTATACATGCGAATGAAAATTAAACAACCAGTTCCTATAAAAGCTGATTTATATGTAACTTAATTGCCCTTTCCCACTTGGAACCTTAGAAAGAATGTGTGACATTGAGAACCATTCTCTTAATAATGTGGAGTAAACTCCATAGTGAGTTTGTTTGATGCTGAAGTGCACATTACACTTAATGCAGGCTTCTGCGCTAAGCTTCCCTCTGTTAAATTCTTCATCCTCTTTGCCCTGTGCCCAAGTTAGATACCATATTCAGGATTGACATTCCCCTTGCAGCTGGTGCTGTTGATAGGAGTGGTTGGGGGAGGGGAGAGGATGTCACAATTGTGCAGTGTGATAATGTGAGCTCATGTGACTAACATTATGAATGTGGGAGAGAATTTGACACAGAGTAATCACTTGTGACTGCAGCACTGTTGTCAAAAATAATGTGTAATTTCTATCATTAGAGAAGAGATTCTGCAGTGCTGTAAACTAAAGGCAACCCTTCCAGACTCTCAAATTCTGGCATACATGTACTTAGGTCAAGGCTAATTAATCTAAAATCCTGGTCCTAAATACATCAGTTTGAAAAGTGATGCAGTTAACTTGTTAATATTGAGCTGGATTTAAACCTTGCCTTCCTATTCTGGAAGAAATCATCTGGATTTAAAGGTGGTTTTTACTAAGCTAAGGTACTTGTCCATTCTTTGAAGATTCTGCCAAACCATTCTGTGTTTGTTCAAAATGTATAAGCATGGGGAAAGTGACCTTACAGTGAAAAAGGATTTGTTTTATATTCCTACATTTTTGCAAGACACTTTAAAAACTGCTCATTAGTGCACTGTTGCCAGTTAGTTATCAGGATTATTGTGATATTTTTTCCTTAAAGCTCCAATGTCCTGGATCTATCATAGGTGAGCACTTGAGTTTCCTTTAAAAAAAATGTTTTGCCCAGATAATGAAGAGATCCTTAAAATGTCACCTATAAGCATCATTCAAAGCCTGAGTCAGATTGCATTTAAGGTTGGGCTGGCATAGGATGTTCATTTGTTAAAAAGACTCAAAATAATGTAGCTCATTCTCTTTGATGGTAGGGAAAATTGGTTTTGCTGGTAGAATTAAAACCCAAAATGTGGTGAGTTGAGAACTGAAAGTTCCATGAGGTGGGAGAGCCACCTGACAAAGAAAACTGAGGGTGACAGATGTAACAGACAGGAGGGGCAGAAAATGTGACCTGAGGAAAAAAGGCAGAAAAATATTAGAGAGGTATCTCATAGGAAGAGGGGAGATACTAGTGAAGAATGGGAATTATGCTGTAGTGTAGATGTTTTTGGACTGCAGTTCCCAACAGTCTCAACCACAATAGTCTGTGGTGAGGAATGCTGAGAGTTCAGCAACATAGAGAGAGGTGCACAATTCTCATTGCAGCAGAATCTCTGGACAATGGTACTTTAGCAGCCAAGCAGGTGGTACTGAGTTAAAGGGAAGAGCCAAGGACAGAGTCCAAAAAGACCAAAAATGAGACCAGTGATACTCTCATGTGAGGTGGGACAGGCATCACCTTCTTTTAGGTGGCCTTTTCCCTTTTAGTTATTTAGTTTGGGGAAGATTGTCCTAGCTGGTTGTCTGATAGCCTTCAGACAAATGCTTAAAAAGAGGACGTTTAGGGAGGCCTTTGTAATGGCAGGGATGGAGACTGATATTGATGTGCTGGCTGTTGAGCAGCTTGCTTTCTTGCTATCAAGTTTTATTATGTTTAATGGATTTTTATTCTATTCTTTTTAAAACTATATTTGGAGTAACTAAAAATCATATTCATATGCTGCATTATCCTGTGAATTCAAGATGGCTCACATTATGTTCCTTGCATCCATCACTTGTCCTCAAAGAGTCTGTACTAGCTTAGTCAAGTTTGCACAGAACACAGTATGCTTTATGGAAAAATACAGTTTTAAATTAATGTTCTTAAAATGAGGTCTGCATCACACCTGTCTCTTTTCTGGGCCATCCTTCCTCTACCCAATTAGTTGGAATCGTCTGAGCATCTTCACACATTAAAGTAGAGGAACAGTAATGTCTTTGTCTATAGGAGCGCCTTGTGATATGGGCTGTGTTAATCAGGATTTATTATTATTATTATTATTATTATTATTATTATTATTATTATTATTATTATTATTATTATTATTATTATTATTATTATTATTATT
>NC_056522.1:142023890-142035797 GCF_019175285.1 Sceloporus undulatus | reverse complement strand
TTAAAACAATGCTTACTAGCCAGCAGTTTTGGGGACCAAACAAGAGAATGGGTGATTTCCCCACTAATCATTTAGTGAGAAGTTGTCTCTTATGTTCCAGCTCCAGTTTTCCAAAGATCACAGCAGTGCTAAATGTTGGATGCCAAATATTTTTCATCATCAAAAGCTTGTCCTTAGTGTTCTGTATGCTCAGCAATTATAATTTTACTTGAATTGTGGCTGAGAAAAATGTGAGACACCATACCAGGCTACATGTTGTTGTTTTTCTTTGTCATGGGGTTGCTGCCCAATCTTCACTATGTGTGCTTCTTTTCCTGTCTCCAAATAGATGTTTTGTTCTTGATTCTGGTTATTTGTGAAGTGTTTCTAGTGCATAGCATTGTTATGCTTCTCCTTTCCTTTTCAGTAGTTACTGATGTAGCACCCCACAACCTCCAAATTATTTGCATTATCTTTGCTTGCTGTGTATTAGGCCTGTCTGCCTTGTGCATTCACAAGACAATGTGTTGTCTGCTTGCAAAGCCTTGAATATTTTTGTTTGGTTGCATCCAGGAAACAGGGTGGATTGCCAACATGCAGAGTGTCGTATTATCAAAGTCTAATAAATGCCTTACCACAGGGTTCATAACTGAATCCCAGATGCCATGTCACCTATAGCAGACTTGGGAACCCTGCAGCCCTGGAAATATTTTTGGACTGCAATTCCAAGTATCCCTCGCCATTGGCTAGCCTGTCTAGGGCTGTTAGGATTTGTACTCTAACAATATATGGAGGGCCAAATGGTTCCCATCTGTTAGGCTTGAGTCAAAGAGACAGGTACACTTAACAGATGATGGAATCCCAGTATCAGGGGCGGAGGATGTTTTGCCCTCACTCTAAAGTAGCTACATAGCTGTTTGGTGATTGATCAGCTGTGGTCACTAGTGTCACTAGTCGAGAAAGCATTGCCTTTGCCTCCCTGTCAGTATCGTTTCATCCTCACCAATTGTTACATAGCCAATTCTGGTTGAATAATAGTAACATCAGGCCAGAGAAAGAATATTAAGAACAAGCATGAAAAATGTTCACTGAATGAAAGCAATAAAGAATTTATGCGATCTTAGACACTGACAAATCTATTATGGCATAGGTTCTTCTGCACCATTGCCCACTTTATCAAATTAAGCAGAGGGAAAGGCTTCTTTTCCTACAGAGAACAGTTGGTGGAGTCCTAATGTATAAATTCATATGGCTTGTAACATCTTTAGTCTCTAAAGATCATCTTTATAACTTATTCTACAAACTTGCTCGTCTCTAGGTCCAGTACCTAGGATTATAATTGCACCTTTAAAAAAAAATCAGAAGTTGTAGTTACTTTAATAATAGTTTTGATAGCTGGCCTTCCACTAGAAATACAATTCAGTGGTTTTCCAAACTCTATCTCTCATAAGTTCTCTGTGCTCAGAAATGATACTAGATAGGCTTGTGGGGTGTTAACACTGATGAGCATTAACTCTTGACTTGGAGTCCATCCACAGTACACAAATATAGTGCTACATTCCACTTTAACTGCCTTGGCCACATCCTATGGAATCCTCTCTATATTGCCAATCCTGGGATAGCATTGGATGTGGCCATGGCAGTTAAAAAGTGGAATATAGTACTATTGTGTAGCGTGACTGCTTTCAGACAGTCTTTGTTTTTCTGCTATTACTCATCACATGAAGAAATCAAAGGTCATTTCACACTATACAATTGCAATACTGTGGCTTTGCTTGAACTGCAGCGGCTGCATCCTAGTAATTTGGCAAGGTGCTAGAGCTCTCTGGCTGAGGATTCTAAGCAGCTCTCCTTAAACTACAAATCCCATGCTTCGATCAGATCAAAGCATGGTAGTTAAAAGGGAATCATAGCACTATAATTCTGTAATGTTGAAAGGGCTCCAGGTATCCATAAAATATTGTACTGCTGGACTGTTATGGTCAGTGAAAGATACCTTATACGAAGACAGACTGTCGGTCCTTCTAGCTCAACATTGTCTCCTCTGACTAGCAGACCTTTCACATCACGTGCAACCTAGTCCCTAATGGATAGTGTGAGGGATTTCTTTTCATATGGGAAATAGGAAACATTTGAAAAGAGCACACTGATTCTTTATAAATTCTAGCCTGTGGAAAACACTTGATGGTGGTTTAGTTGATTTCCATCCCTTTAAATAAGCAAGTATGAAGGTTAAACACTGGCTTAAATTGTTAAGTTTTCTCCTTTTGGTAGCATACATGTGTAAAACAATGGTGTGGAGAGAATGATATGAGCCAGTGATCATTGTCATGATAGTTGCTTTTGGAAGAACTCCAGTTGTGATCAGAGAAATGGCTGCTTGCTCATCCTAATGTTTTTCCGGTCACCTGTATACCACTGTATATGACAATGATTAGGAAGCTACCCCTATGAAACAGTTCCCAAACCATCAAACCTAGAGTGCACATTTGTTTGTCTCCTCAATCCCCTGAGAACCCAGTGTAACTTTACCTCCATCTCCCTTTATTAGGTGGATGAGAACATGAAAGTGGCTCAGAAACGGGATGCTGTCCGGCAGGGCCTGTTTTATTTCAGAAAAGATATTTGTAAAGGTATGTAAAGATTGCTGGTTTGCAGTCTAATTTTATTAGATGGTTAAGTGTGAAACAAATATGAAACTGATTGATTTCTCTGGATTTTCTGTTCTTCCTCCCTCCCCCAATATCTGTTTTCCTTTGGAAAGGTGGCAATGCTGTAGTGGATGGATGTGGCCCAGCTCAAAATGGTACAGAAACAGATGGAGAAGAATATACCTTAATGAGCATAGATACAATAATCAATGGCAAGGTGAGGATTCATAATTTTTGGCTAGGGTGGCAATGTATTCTCATAAGAGCCAAGAACAGTTTACAAGACTTGTTTCTCTAATGTTGTGTTTTTTGGTCCAGCTGTTTTCTGTCAATATAGTTTACACCCACAATCCCATAGGAATTTTTCCAGCCTTGATGTAACAGACAGTGATAGGATGCAAGCTTTTCATTTCCTTGGCCCAGTGGTGGAAATTGTGTAGGAACATTGGGAGCTGCAGTTCAACATTGTCTGGATTGCTGCTTGATTGCCACCCCTGCTCTAGCTTTTGTTCACTAATGTATTGGGAGGACACATTAAGAGTCAGGAAGCAGACTTAAACTAGGTAGGCTTTTGACTCTGGTTTAGATCTCCTTCATTTTCAGAATAGTAGATGAGAGAGAATACTACTACATCTTGCATTTTACTCTTTTCTTTAAAAGGGGTCTTTGTTTTTGTGATAGTCTGAGAAATGCTTGAAAAAGGAAGTTGTGACCTTGAAAGATTTTTAGTTTAATTATGCCTCTTGCAGGAGGGAGTATTTCCTGGATTAATCCCAATTTTAAATTCTTATCTTGAAAATATGGAAGTGGATGTGGATACAAGGTGCAGCATTTTAAACTATCTGAAACTAATAAAAAAGAGAGCATCAGGTATGAAAACACTTGCTTTTATACTTAAACCAGTGAGCTCTGTATTTGCATACTTTGCACTGAATATACTGGTTGGCTGTGTGGGGCTAATAATTAGTGTTAATATTGAATTGTAAAATGGGTATGTCAAGTAAGCAAGCTCTTAAGTATAAAGTAAATGGAAGGGACTGTATTCAAATATGATCCATGAATGTGTACAATTTGCACCTTCTTCCCCTCTTTCCAGGAGAATTAATGACAGCTGCTCGATGGATGCGAGAGTTTGTTGCAAACCATCCTGAATACAAACATGATAGTGTGATCACTGAAGAGATGAATTACAGCCTGCTATGGAAATGCAACCAAATTGCACAAGAACAAGTTGAATGCCCTGAGCTGCTTGGAGTAGGATTTAACAAATTAAAATATAGTGGAAGCAAACCGGGCACTTTTTGATGAAAGGCTATTATTGGGTATGTGAAATATAAAACATTCTCTAATGAAGTACCACCTATATGACAGGTGAATACCTGCAGTTTCATAGTGTGAAAGCCAGAAATGGTTCTGCTGCACTGTAAAATGGGCCAATCTGCCTAAACCTCTTAAAACTTCCTACAATAGGCATATTCTTATATTTAAGGTTTATATTGTGTACATGTAAATAGTAAAATATTTTTGATTTGACATCAATGTATTTTAATAACATAATATTGAAAGTCATTGTGAACCAGCTTAAAACTTTTTATATGCTTATTCTGGGAAAATTCATTTATCAGATGGCTTTGTATATGTACTATATTGGTACTTGTATAATATGAGCATTCCAGACGTTGAATGTTTACTCTGACTTTTGTTACTTGGAGTGCACTTGAATAATCTACTGTATTTTAAGAATAGATTCAGAGCCTGATGCACATATTTCCCTTCATTCTACTTTGAGAAGCTGGTGCAGCCTCAGTCCTGCTAACATGAATAGGAGGATTCTCTGATGTCATTGGAGCCAGATTTGCAGTCAGTTAGCTCAGTTTACAGGCTTGGATGTAATGGTGGTCAATGGACTGTAGTAAATCCAAACTAATTTGGGGTATAAATCTGTACATTCTTGTACTGTTTGTTTTTGCCTTTGCCACCAGTCTTTGTCACCTTTAGACACTGGCATCATGGAATTTGTGTTCTTAATTCTAAATAGCTAAAGCCCCTATGAAAGGTTTCACACGAAGCAACATAGCCATGTTAGATTAATGCTGTAGAAATGCATTCATTCTTAATTGGTACCTATATTCTCTTTTGTCAGCGTTTGAAGAAGTTTTTACTCCTGAGTCATCTTGTCCTTTTTTTCTTTTTTGTTCAAAGTTATGAGTCCAGTGAATGGCGTTTTTTCTCCCCTCTGACTTCCAAGAGCAGTTTATATGTTCTTGTGGTATTAGTTCCTTTTGCCACAGTCATCCTTCTGACCTTCACTATATTATTAATCTGTGATACAGGTGTTCCACCCAATTTGTGCTGATGCCCAGATCAAATACCATTGAGAAATAGATGTTAAAAATTCAGGAGCCTTAATTTGGTGAAAAGTCTGGATGTTTGTGGCACAAAAAGAAGAGACCAAACAAATCACAAAAAAGTAATGCACAGCTAGCAGAAAATAGTTTTCCTTTAAGTGGCATCTTTTTTGATATAACTAAATGTCCCCTTTGTTTCCTGTAAGCTGTATCTCCTCTAGTATATAACATTGTTTCAAGATAAATCATGATATGCACTAATACTCTGAATCAGGCACCTGAAGTATAAAGAAGTTGTACAGAAGTTGCACAGCCAGTTGATGTGATTGTACATATGCCTAAGATTTAGAGAAAATGGAAGGCTTTTCGTTACTAGCTGCCTAAAATAAAGAGTACAGTAAGTCAATTTTATCATATGATAGAGTATAAAGTACTTAATAACAAGCAAATATAAACATAATAAAGTGTAATGCCTTACTAGTAGCCAATGGGAAAATTGCAGTAAAACTGCCTGGAGAAAGAGATTAGAACTTGTGCAGTGTTTGTAGGTGTGCTTTAGGAAATGCTCATTTCTGGTTGCAAATCAGGTGGCACGGGCTTACTGATATGTGGAATGAACAAATTGCAATATATTGTGAATGTCTGAGTGTAAAGGTAATTCAGATATATTTTCTTCAGAAGCTGAAAACTAAATAAAGTTTTAAAATATTTGAAACAAACATTTTAAACTGAATGTCCTTTTTACTGATGCATCCTACAACCATTTAATTGGGGATGAATTAGTTGCATCCATAACAATATTGTAAAACATCTAACTTGTAGGACTAGTTCTGTTAATTCTGTAACAAAATGTGATGGGAAGAATGTCCTGTCTGGTGGATGAAGAAAAGGCTGTTTAATTTAAATCCACATCATATAAATGTAAACTTCTGATGGTCTCAGCTGAAAGGATATGCACCCATTGAAAGTTCAACTAAATTTTCCAGACCAGAAAATGTCTGTGTTTATACTAAAAACAGGAATAATATGCCTTAAGAAATCATAAGAAAGGCCTCGCTTGATCAGACGTATTTAGTTAAGGATTCTTTCCCCACAGTAGCAAATTAAACGCATTTGGGAAACTCGTAATGTAAGTATGACCATTGTCACCCCTATCCAATTCAAATTGTCTAGCAAATCATACCAAGGCTCTGAATCTTAACACCATTCAGCTTTAGTGGGTGACCCTGGGTTCTATCCACTTTCTCCACCATATGCTTGGTTTTCTGCACCTCTGTCATGTTCCTCCTTACATCCCTTTTTTACGTGAAAGAAAGAAAAAAAAGTGTAGGTGGATGATGGTGGCACCATTGTATCCCCCCTTTCTTATGCCACTGGATCTCCCTTATTGCCTGTCAGGCAGTGGGCGCTCAAGTTGGGGGATGGAGGACAGTGCCGGTTTAAGTGTCTGGCAAAGATTGTGGAGGACCAGTTGAGCATGAATGCTGTGTTAGGCATGAAAAACACTGACACATGCTCAGTGTGCAAAATTCTGGTCTACAGGGGACCTCTAGAGGATGTAAACAGTCACGACACCATTCCTCTTAACTCCTTTCCAAATCTTCATTGCTTTGGGTGTGAAAGGCGAGAGGATCCTAGAGGAGGGGAGTTGCCTCTGGCTTCTTCCTTCCCCCTCCCCCAAGTCAGTCTAGAAAGAAGGATAAAAATGTTTTTGTAGTATTCTGCTCTTTGGGGTCTGTGGCTTCAATCTTCCCCATCTTCTCTGATAGAGAAAAGTGTGAGCTATTGCCGGAGGAGGAGAAGCTATCTCCAGAAAGGACTACAGGAAACCCCTACTTATCTGATTGTTTAGGGACTGCAGCACTGTCAGAAACCAAAGGGGGTTGAAAAGCAGAGCCAAAGTAGGGAACATCAGGGGATTAACAGTGGCTTGTCTGGGACTGTCCATGAACCTCCATGCACATGCCACATGCAAAATCTCTCATGTGCATGCATGCGTGGTTAATCCCAAGCAAGCCTCTCTAGGCAAGAAGAACTAACAAAAGAGTGGACTCCTTGTAAGATTAATAGAATGGTCCTTAATTTGAGAGCATCAAAAGAGTAAGTCAGATAACAGGGTTTTGTTGCACTGTTTCCTGAGATTATTGCAGATGCAATGGAGGGAGAATGGTCACACCCAGGTTCTGCCAAATCTGCATCAGATTATACTAAATACCTTTATTCTCTATTATCTGATCTTGAATACTCTCTTATCGATGCTTTGGTGGTGAGGGAACTCCTTTCCCTGGGGATAAGGATTATACCCCCCAAAATGCTGAGAATAAAAAATGGAAGACCCCATGAAGCAGCCGCAGTTGCAATTTGAGTGGCTTCAGTGACCTTAATGGCTAGAGCTGCTATTAGATGAAGGATTTGTTACCCCTGATTCCATGGAAAGAGACCTGGATTAGACAAATGCCATAGCTGCTGCTATTGCAACCAGATGCCAGTTTCAGATAAAAAGTTGGAATGAGGATTCTAAATCCAAGGCCAATCTAGCAACCTGTTTCTTTCAAGGGTTCTGACATCCTCAGCAGACCAATAAACACCAGCCTCAGGGCAGAGTAGGGGCATGGCATCCACACGATGCACACTCGGACGCTGCCCTAACTGCCATCACGTGCACTCGACCACATGGTGGGCAGCATCATGTGCTCCTCTGGCGCTGCATCCAGATGATGCCACCAGCTATGGCCAGATCAGGGCCACAATGTGTAGAAAGCGGCAGCTGCAGGTTGCCCCTTGGGGGCAGTCTGTTCAGCCTCTAAGTTATTCTGTGAAGTTTTAGATAGTGTCAGTTGAGACCAAATATAGGTGGGGGGGGGACACCTTTATTTTCTATGCCTACAAAAGAGGAAAAGACCTTTAAATCGGGGTCTCAGTCCCGTTCATCTCTATAGATTACAATTTAGACAGCAAGATTTCAGATGTTTCAGATCCAACTAATTTTATACCATAGCCTTGGTAGCAGCAGTACTCAGGATTCAATAATTGATCTCCACCTTATGCTAATAAGCAGAACTGTAGGCAACAATAATAGCACTCAGTGGAAGTACGCCTCCATTTTGCCCATTGCTGGGAGCAGACCTACTTTGACATTTGGGTTTGCAGGACCCTGAGGGAATAATAATAATAAAAAATTTTTTTTATTTATATACCGCTTTTCTATAAATCAAAGCAGTTAACAACATATACATATACAATATAAAAGACCATCAAAATACAAAGCATATAAACACAAATTACAACAATAAAACCACATCTCATGCCAGCTCAACAATGCTGACGAGGGGGAGGGAGCACATCGGGAGTCAGGAGTCAGGGGTATGCCTGCTCGAAAAGGTGTGTTTTTAACCCCTTCTTAAATTGGTTCAGTGAGGTGGCCGAGCGGAGCTCGTCGGGAAGCGAGTTCCTGAGGTTGGGGGCCGAGGTAGAGAAGGCCCTCCTGGTGGTAGTAGCTAATCTGACCTCCGGAACTCTTGACAATTGCTTCACAGTTGATCTGAGTGTACGGGGCGGATTGTACAGAGAGAGGCGGTCCTCCAAGTACCCTGGGCCCAAGACTGCACAATAGACTTCCTTCAGAAACCTCTGGATTACTTTGTCCAATTTCATCTGTCCCATGCAGTATAAAACACCATTTTATGTTTCAGACCATAGTGCACTTTATTCAGATCCAAGTTCTTTTTGTAAGTCTTCTGGTGAAGCCTGATTGAAGCTTGCTATTCCTTCATGGGTGGGGTAGCCTCAGCACTTAGGATGGAGGAAAGGATTGATTGAAACTAAGATCTGCCTAACAAGAGCATGGGAGGAGCAAGACCCAGTGTAAGGATATGGCTTGAGATAAAAGCAGTAAGGTTTGTGGTTCAGTCTTTTTACCAGATACAAACAGCTTAAATAGAAGGTATCATTAAAGGAGCATGTGAACCACAGAGGATGGACCTAATCCAGGTCACTGATGGTGAAAGCAACATTTCTAATAACTTGCTTCAAGAAATTCACCACTCAGCCATGAAACCTGCTGGGTGACCTTGGACAAGTCACACTCTCTCAGCCTCAGAGGATGACAAGGGCAAACCCCCTCTGATGAACCTTGTCAAGAAAAGTCTATGATAGAGTCGCCTTAAGGTTGCCATACCACTGCCATGATATTACAAATTATGCAGTATTAAACTAGCATGAGTACAGTGTTACACTATGCATTTCACATTTTTTATTTTACTCTTGCCAGCACAATGGGTCATGATTTTAAGCCCCAAAGGATACAATTTCAAGTACGTGTTAAGTAAATATATTTCCTGAGGCTTACAATATAACAATTATAATGCACTACTGCCAGTGGGTGGCAGCAGCACATTATAATACAACAGGATACTTTGCAAAAGCAAACTTGTGAAACCAAAGTTCAAAGGAGGTGCAGAAAAGTTGAAAGCTTATGAAACAGAACGCCCATTGTAAAAGTGCGGAGGCTGCTTTTGGAATGGGATGGACATGGGATCATTCCAATTATTTTAATTTTATGGTTCGATCAGGGTTTTCTCCCATGCATAACGAAGAACGTGAAGAATCTTCTAAACAGCAGTTTGATGCTTTATTTAGAGCCAGTATGGTGCAGTGGTTTGAATGTTAGATTACAACGCTGGAGACCAGCATCCAAATCCTTGCTCAGCCATGGAAGCTGCCTGGGTGACCTTAGGCAAGTCACTCTCTCAACCCCAGAAGAAGGTAAAGCAAACCCTTCTGAACAAATCTTGCCAAGAAAGCCCAGTGATAGATTTGCTTAGGGTTGTCATAAGTTGGAAATGACTTGAGATCACACAACAACTGAAGCTTTATTGCAGCACTCAAAATGATAATACTTGCACAGAAAACATGAAAATGATCCCGGAATGAAGGAATCCACTTCACCGGCATCCACTGTTGTCTGATGCAAGGCTTCTTTGAAAATATGTCTCAGATAGAACCTTTTAAAACCAATGTGGGATGAAATGGACCTCTTCCTAGCTCATTGTCTGTCTGTCTGTGTACATTGCACATACAATTTCCCTATGCCCAGGTTTTCTCTTTGACTTTCCATCCAAATCCCCTAGTTATGTATCTGTATAGAGAAACACATGGTGTGAATGAGTGCTAGATGAGCTCAGCTGGGAATTCTGTGATCACAGCCACTGTTTTTAAAAAAGCTGCTGCAGCAATTGTAGGAAATGCCAGCAAAGTTTCTGTACAGTGGTAGCTTCTGGCCAGTTTGTCCATAAAACCTCTTCACGGAAATCTGTATTTCTAGGATAGTCAGGATATAGCAAACTACCTCTACTGAATGGGATCCTTGGCCCATCTCTAACCAGTGCTGTTGACACACTGAAAATGATAATCATAGGTTTCTATAAGACTTTTTCCAGACCTGCCTGGAAATACCAGGGATTGAACATGGGACTTCTGCAGGCAAGCATGTGCTCTACCATTTGAGCTACAGCTTCCTATCACAGGGTGTTCTGCATGGAGGAAAAACTGGCCAATTTATATGGGAGCTGCTTGTAGGATTCCAGTCAATTGGTTGCCAGCAGAAAAAAACAAGATGGTACCCTTTCGCCCTATATAAGCTGATTGGAATGACAACATTCCACCACCAGTGATGGACAGCATCTTCAACCCTGCCTGAGGCCAGTGGGCTAGCTTAGGAAGCATATGGCAGGCACAAAGACCACTTTGTTGTCAAATAAAGAGGATCAGCTGGAGGCTGCCCTTCCTGCTCCCCAAACATCTGCCACCCAATGCTGCTGTTTCATTCTACTTAATGATAATACAAGCCTAAACTGTCCTTTAAATTAGTGCAACTCAGGGCAGCCTTGGTTGTAGTATTCTGTCCCATGAAATTGATATTTACTCCTGAGGCTCTGTATGGTTACCACACTGTCTGCTCTTGTGGTGTTTGTTCCCCCAGAATGACTTCTGCAAGGTGTGTGCAGCGGTGTTGCCTTCTTGATTTGGAACAAGATGTCTCATGATTGAGACAGCGTCATTCCTTTCCAAGTCCAATTCTGAGCTCTCAAAAGAGTTGTCTCTCAAAGTGGGCAACAAGTACTTGTTGAGAAGCACTGCTCAAAATACTTTCAGTTACATGTGTGTGTCTGTGTGTAAGAGAGAGAGTGAGAAAGAGGGGAGATGATACATTCTGTGCAACAATGTGGCCTATGCCAGTTCAGCTTCCATCCTTGCTAACACATGTATCGAATGACTCTTTTATGAATAGATGTGTAAAAGTAGCCGAGTGGGCACAGCCTTTTGTGAGACTGCCTTAGTGGAAATAATAGGCTGTGGCTGGCAGAAAGAGCTGGCTTGTCAGGCCAAGGCAAAGCTCCATTATAATGCTTTGCACTATAGATAATGGCCCTTCCAAAAAATAAGCTCTGTGTGCCTGTCCAGGGTTCAGTTTGCTAAAAAGCAAGTCATGGGAAATCTTTGGTGTTTCTCTGATTCAACAGGTTTGTTTAGGCTGAATGTAAGATTAGGGTTTACAGTATTTAACATTCCAGCAGCTCCTCCATCAGATATGTAAAGGGACCCACAATATCTCCTTGCATTTCTCTGTGGAGAACAAAGTTAGCACTATACCTTATTTTACACATTCAGTCCTAGACAAGACTGTCTGCCACTGTACATGGATTTAATCCTATTGTTGAGAGAGTGAATGATGAGTAATTCTGCCTATTTTGCCCTTTTATGAGCCTACCATTAACCTCGTTTCTTCCCCAAATGTAGTTATTTATCCCCCAAACTGGAAATGACTGGATGTTCAGTGCTGCAAATCCTACAAGTGACATGACCACTGACATTGTTGGGTGACTTGTATAAGAGGGTGGGTTTGCATGCAGAAGTCTTCACTTGCTGCT
>NC_056522.1:141912991-142023880 GCF_019175285.1 Sceloporus undulatus | reverse complement strand
GGAGCCACAAGCCAAAGAACACGAACGTGTGCAAACTGACTTCTTAAGTGTCATGTACAACACTGTCTGACACTCAAAGCTAGATGTGGACCAGGACAATGCTTAGGCCCAATTTGCTTTCACTGAAAAACTTCAGCCATGGAAGATAATGAAATAATAAAGAAGACGGGCTTTTAAACATGTCAAGAGTAATTTCTGCCCACTTTCAGGTATTCATTTATTTCTTTTTAATTACTTTTGTCCTGCTTCCACATTACCACCTCAAAAAGGTCTGAAAAACGGCTTGTGGACATAAAATTAAACACAAAATAAAAGTATAGTATTAAGCATCGTGTGTATATGCCTTTGAGTCAACCCTGAGAGTTTTTTTTTTCTTGGCAAGGTTTATTCAGAGGAGGTTTGCCATTGCCTACCTCTGAGTCTAAGAGAGTGACTCACCCAGTAGGTCTCCATATCTGAGCAGGGATTCAAACCCTGGTCTGGAGTCCTAGGAGTCATTCACACTCAGATCTTTTGTAGCAGAACAATGTGAATAACCTCATTCATGCTTTCTGGGTTTGTTATTCACACTGTGGAATGGCATCAATCCACATCTCTCTGAGTTCAGAGTTGGCAGATGGGGTGGGGGTTCCCCATTGCTGGCCCTAGGCTCATCTTCCTTGGGTCTGAGCAGGGGAAATACCGCTTTCTTCCTGGGAAGTCCCCAAAAGCCAGTCTGGAGCAACGGGTGTGGAGGGAAACAGGAAGAAGAGGAGGGTCTCCTGGTAAGGCCAGCTGGGAGGAGTTTTGTCACCAAGGAAGTCAACGAGGCAAATGTATCTGAGACCCATTCAAAGTATGCAGAATTTAATCTGGGTCTGTTCACATTGGTTATTCACACTGCTGGTAATGCAAATATTTTTTTAAAACTCAGGGAAAAATCTAATATCAATTATCCTGGATTAAGTGGGTTATTTTTTGGCAGCACCCCAAAACTTAATAGGGTGCATTCCGGATTTTTATGAACAATGGAGATATAACCCGGATTCATCCTAGATTATTTTCACAGTGAGAATAACCCCCTAGCCCAGCACTGCAGCCACTACACAACACTAGTTTATATTAAACATCTACTACAAGCTATAACATTCCAGAACTAAAAGCAGCTGATACTTGACCACCACATTGTCCTCCCCCCACAAAGTATCAGAGTCAAGGAACCACAATAAGGGCCATTAACACTAAGGATGAGCAATGTGTTCTGCTCCACAAGTTGCCAGACTGCAACTCTAAGCGGGCCTTGTTAGCATAGCTAATGGTGGGAAATTCTGGACCCCAGAATCCAAAAACATCTTGAGGGCCACAAAATGTCCACCCTAATAAACCTATTTTCAGTGAATACCTCTATAAATCAGCTTAGAAGTAAGTCCCAGTTTATTTGTAAGTTTGAAACTGCACTGTTCTTAATTGCCAACAAGTTGACTTCAACGTATGGCAGTCCTATGAATGGGGAACCTTTGAGTCCCCATGTTATCAACATTAGTATCATAGAATCGTAGAGTTGAAAGGGATCACAAGGCTAGCTAGTCCATGTAGGAATACACAGCTAAAGGACTATTGAAAGATTTTTCATCCAGTCTCTGAGTGAAGAACTCCAGAGTCCATCACTCTCCGACGCAGTCTATTCCACTGTTGGTCAGCTCTAACAGCAAAAACAAACAAACAAAACTGTTCTAATGTTTAGATGGAATCTCTTGTAATCTGAATCCATTAGTTCATGTTCTGCAGAGTGTTCTAGTCTCTGCAGCAGCAGAAAACAAGCTGGCTCCATTATCTACATGACACCTGTTCAGGTATTTAAATAAGGCTATCATATCACCTCTCAATCTTCTCCAAGCTAAATCTACCCAGTTCCCTAATTCATTCTGCATAAGGCTTGGCTTTCAGACCTCTGACCATCTCAGTTGCTCTTCTCTGACATGTTTCATGGGTGAAAACTGGGACCCACGTGACCAAGCGACATCAGAGTGTGGTCAGAAGGGCAAAAATTATTAATGAAGATGAACTGCGGCAATAGCAATAATATTTCTATACCGCTTAGTGCACTTAAGCACTCCCTCAGCGGTTTACAATGTGTAAGCTAATTTCCCCCAACAATCTGGGTATTTATTTTAGTGACCTCGGAAGGATGAAAGCCTGAGTTGATTTTGAGCCCTTTTGCTGGTCTAGAACTCACAACCTTGTGATTTGTGAGTGAGTGGCTGCAGTACAGGCATTTAACCACTGTGCCACCAGGGCTCCTGACAAAGTTTGCTTTTGCCTGAGCCTACAGAGAAGGACAAGATGCCTTCTCCTCTTCGACTCTTCTCTCCCCCTGCTGTGTACAAACTACTTTTGTACCTTGAAGGTACTTACCAGCAGTTGAAAGGGGGAAATGGGAAGAGAAGAGAGAAACCAGGTCACTTTCACAGCTGCTGAAAAAGTAGGATGACAGGATTACTTGAGGCTGTCCTGCCAAATCAACAGCTGGAGGGTATGAAAAACACATTAAGATTAAAATAAGATTAAACTATCAGTAGAATTGAAATTATATAAAACAATATAAGTAGAATTGAAATATATAAAATAATGTAACACATAGATCAAAATAAATACAGTACAGAAGTAAAACAGAAAAGTCATCATATAAAATTATCAGTTCCCAAAGGCCTGGTGAAATAGAAAAATCTTAATTGGATGGTGGAAAGATAGTAAGGAGGCAGTCAGCCTAGCCTCCTGCATGTAACAGTAGGGTCTGTCCAATTTTGTTTTGTCTTCTTCACACAATGTTGAAAGCTTTGGGACATCCAGTCCATTTTGGTGTGCAAGAGCCCTGAAAGCCTGATTCCCTGCTTGAGCATAAAAACCCACACAGTAACAAGTCACATGCTCTCCATCTCAAAGGACAGCCCTCTGAAGAAATTTGCCAAGAAAACTGTATGGACTTCATCACATGGGGACAACTGGAAATATAAACGGTGATTATCCCATTTGTGATTAAGATTTTCACACGACATCACAATTAAAGTGCCAAAATCGTGCAATCATGATAAAAAGTTTTCACGTGACGTCATGATAAAAAGCGATTAAAGAGCCATTGTCCCGGGAATAACCAGGCAATTAACAGCAACAAATCATTCATGGGAAAATCCTGTGAATGATTTGCTGCTGTTTATTGTTTGGTTATTCCCAGGATAATGGCTCTTTTATCACGCTGTATGTGAAAATGTTAATCACATTTTAATCACAATTGCACAATTTTCATGGGATAATCACCTTTTAAACTACCAATTTTCCCCTGCGTGATAAAGTCTTATGATAGGTTTGCCTTAGGGTCACCATAAATCAAAAATGACACACACACACACACACACACGTATTTGATTTATCATATACCAGTTTGGAATTTTGCGTTATCAACTTGGTTTTGGAATAAGGATACAGAAAGCATTTTTAATATTTCCTCTCCTCTTGGTGATCATCTTTAGGGAATGTAACTATACTCAGAAATCTGTGTCTGTTTGCTCCCTGAGAATCAGGTCAATGAAGAGATTCTTTTTTAAAAAGAAGGAAAACACTCTGCATTTACAGGCAGTAGAGAACATGAACCGCACCCTGTAGACTCTGTAGTGTAACTCACCCTTTGGTGTCAGCCAAAAATTACATGCTGTTCCTTCTTTCTCTGCTGCCTCAAGAGTGTCTGTTTTTAACAGTATATATACAAAACTTGGTTATGCATGAATAACACATTACTTGCTCCTAAAGCGAGGTGAAATATGACTGAGGACAAGTTTCAGCATAACATTGCATGTGTAGTTCTTCTCCTCATCCATTCCTTGTGATGATATATGTTTGAATGGATATCCACTCTGAAAACAGAACTGCAAAATTTACTTTTTCTGTTATAATTTCAAGGTCCCGCATCTTTTCCCCGCTGTTTTTCCCCGCTTCTTTTTCGATAAATCGAATCTGCGCAAGTGTGGATCGATTCATTTGTGAATGGGAACCACAAGTGGATTATTTTGGAGGGAAAATATGCAATCGTGGCAAATGTAATGGGAAAAAATGTGATGGGGCAAATGTAGTGGGAACAATACTCTGCTGTTGAATCAATCAATCAATTTGGATTGCACACCAGTTTATGTGTAAGTAGGAATAGTTGTTTTTTGGTGTGTGTGTTTTTTTAAAGCATATCTGAGTGATACAAGTTGCTTTTCTGTAGTAAAAAACATAAATTCTTTCCCCACTCTCTTGGATGGAGACAGGACTGGTACCATTCTTTGTCCACCATTTTATGAGGCCAACAACATGATCCCTTGTTGAGTTACAACTATACTTACAATTATTGAATACGTGAATTAATTGCAAATAACTAGTTGCTTCCAAGCTCTGCCTGTCCATCTTTGTATGGGTAGAAATAATTTTACCACAAATTTAATGTCTGCACCCAGTAGGTGATTAAATGCTTCTCATCCATTTGTAAGATACAAAGGCAGGCAAACTAGAGTGAAGGAATTCTCTGAAGGGATAGTTTATCAATACACTGTTGAATGTTTTGATACAAACATCTATTGTGTAAAGACTCTTCTTTGTATTCATGGCCGTAGTTCCAAGTCTCACAGAACCCATGCTGAGGGGAAGACTTTGGATGTTGCACAGTTCTCCTGCCCCCAAAATACATTGTGCTTATATCTGTCAAATTAGGGTTGCCAACTTTTGATTTCAATCATTTTTGACCCTCTGTGCAGAGTACTTTACACTTGAGAAACAGCTTTTTTAAAAAAGTGTGTGAGTGTATGTGTGTTTATTAGTATTTTCAAAATATATAAAATCTTATAAAACATTTATACAACAAAAGACCCATAATCCACAACATACTATATCAAACAACCTACGAGATATGTTGGGAACCAGCTTTAAAAAAAAAAAACAAAAAAAAAACTTCACCCGAAGTGTCATTATACAGAAAGAAGGAAAATACACAGTGCGACCTTGTTATCTGCTGAGGTTTGGTTCCAGGATCCCCTGTGAATAACAAAATCCGTGGATGCTCAAGTCCCATTAAATACAGTGGCAGAGCAAAATGGTGTCCCTTATATAAAAGGCAAAATCATTCAGAGTACTGGTCCATTCAGAGTATACTGTCAAAGGAAAAATATTGATACCACAATGTGAGGAGTTCATAAGAACATGAAGAGGAGGCATCAATGTCTATTTGGCTCTTCCTTAAATATGCAAAACAGTTCACAAGTCATTGACATGCTTTTTGGAATCAGATCAAAAATTGTGCGGAGAGTGGAGTAGGCACACCATAAGGGTGAGATGGCCATTTCTGGGTCTTCCTGACCCTCAATAGGCTGCACCTGCTGCCATTTTTGCTCAAAGTAATGTTCCAGGCCTAGGACATCACTTGGGACTTACTTTCTGCTTTATGAGGCTAGACCCTGAAGCAGTATTTTATAGAAAAGCATCATGCCTCCATGTGATTTTTTAAAATTGTTTTTTGTCCAATGGTGGTGGTAGACACTTCTTTTACAAGTGGGATTCCAGCAGCTGGAATAAGCTGCTGAAATCGGTAAGTAGAAAGATTCAATCTCTGCATTTTCTTGCTTGTCTTTCAGTCTCTGCAGTTTAGCCTCTGTAAAAATGGCTGATGGTGATGTTTGTGGCTTGATCCTAACCTCTCTAGCCAACTTGGGCAAGTCCTTTCTTTATGTCTGGCTGTGCCTTTATGTTGGCCATTTTTATGGTGGCACTTGCAACAGTTTCTCAGATTTCCACATGTGAAACTTACTGGGTGGCCTTGGGCTACCCTTTCGTATTTTACAGGACTATTGTGAGGATAAACTGGGGCAAAGGGGAGGCATATATGCCATCATGAGGTCCACGGAGAAAAGTTGTGATATAAAAGTAATAGAATGCTTCTGCAAGGAGCTGGCTATATTGCTTGATACAAAGAGGAATATAAATTAAACATAAACATCCAATTAATATGAACTGGCCTAAATACCCTAAAGGCACCAGATCCCATCTGATTTTGAACACTAAGCAGGATCAGCCCTGGTTTGCAGTTGGATGGAAGGCTGCAAACAAATAGCAGGTGTTGTAGGCTATATTTTGGAGGAAGAAACTAGAAAAATCATCTCTAAGGGTTCCTTGTGTTAGAAAACCTTATGAAATTCATAAGCTGACAGGTGACTTGAAGGTACATATACGCACACAAGTAATATAGGATGCAGTGTGATGTAGTGGTTCCAGATTTGGACTAAACCCTGGGAGACCAGTGTTCAAATCCTCATGGGACATGGATACCTACTGGTTCTGTGGTGGCCTAGGGCAAGTCATACTCTCTCAGCCTAAGAAAAAGACAATGGCAAAACCCCTCTAAACAAATCTTTCCAAGAAAACCCTGTTATAGGTTTACCTTCGGGTCACCATAAGTCTGAGAGGACTTGAAAGCACAAAAGAAGAAGAACACACCTCATCAATGAACTCGAACAAAGTTAGAGTGTTATTTTATTACTTTATGAAGGGCTTGCAGTCAAACCAATTGGATGATCAGAGGTCCAACATGGCTCAGTGGTGCTCCTTCATAATGAAAGAGACCCCTACTCCATAAGGGCAGACTTAGCATGAGTAGATGTTGCTGGACTAGACCCAAATTCCAGTGAGCTCACTGAGCCTTGTAAATACTTAAGACACATTTTCCCTTGACCTCACAACAAAGGAACTATTTGATTCAGTGTATGAGAAAGTTTTGACAGCGTAGGCATTCATTTTCTTATGTACTATATCTTGGCCAAGGTCAAAACAGAAACAAATGACAAGACAAGGAGGGTATAATTACATTTTGCTCTCTCTCCCTCCCTCAGATGCTAGGAATGACTCCTTCTGTGTTCACTGCAGGGAAAGAAATGATAAAGTTGTTCAGAAGATACAAATTACTACAAGTATCACAAGAAAAGTATTCATACATTATCCTTGTGAAGTTTGGGCTTTTAAAAAATTCTTATTATGTGGTCTGGAACGTTTTGTGTTTCTGAAAACAGTGTTGCATTACCCCTACTTTTCTTTGGGTTTTTTTAAAAGCTGTCACCGTGTCGTCTGGAACAAAATGACACACACTATGCTTTTAAGCAAAAAGATAAAGGTGTCCTTTATTTCTAGTTGCTGAGGTCCATTGGTCTCATTTTTATTTCCCCAAATATTATTTTTCAGAGCTTCAAAGAAGAATGTAAAGATTCACATGGGCCCGTTACAGACGGGCCTTTAAGTACGGACTCAGTCCGTACTAGGGTTAAAAAGGGGTGTCACTTCCGGACGCCCCTAACCCTAGTACGGACTGAGTCTGTACAAAATCGCGGCGCCCCTTCCACATGGGGACCGCCGCCATGACGGCGTCACGACTGCGCTGCCTCTATACGGGGCGGCGCAGATGTGATGTCGTCGCTCCGCGCCAGGGTGCTTAGTGCGCCCTTTCCACGGAGCAGGAAGGAGCTCCGTTTCGGAGCTCCTTCCTGGTTTGCGTCGCTGGGTGCAGCCTTTAGATGGCTGTGCCCAGCGACGCAAAGGAGAAAGGGGGCAAGCGGCCCCTTTCTCCTCCTCCCCGCCGCCGTGGGGTGTCCTTGGGGCTTGAAGCCCCAAGGACATCCCTTTCCAGGCTGTGGGGAAGCAGCCTTTTGCCGCTTCCCTGCAGCCTGGAAAGCAGCGGATTGGGGCCTCGGAGGCTGCCAGTCTGGCAGCTGAGGCCCCGATACACCGGGGAAAGCAGCGCCTACAGGCCGCCTCAAAGGGGCAGTCTGTAACGCGCCAAAGAGTCACAGGCAGACAAATCAGATATTATAAAACAAAACTCAGAAAAGCTAAGATTTTGGATGGGCAACTGGGCCATGCTTAGGGGGAGATCCTAGAAGGTAGTTCAAAAAAGTAACTTTTCCAAGCTCTCCTACAAAAGCCACAACTAAAGAGCTATTAACAGTGATTCACCCAAAGGCTTATCCAATGGAATTTTTGCCTTTCTGTTTAACCACTGATAGGGTGAAAATGCCAGTGCTGTTTTCTTACTTTCCAGGTGGAGTTTACATGAATGTCCAGCTTCTCGCCAATATGTCTCTGAGTTTAGAGCTTGGAATTTCTCTGAGAGGAAAGGTAACCTTTCTAAAATGAGGCACATAATTTGTTCAGGGTAGCAATATTTCAGAAATTCAATGTTGTGATAGCTAAGAAATTTCAAAAAGTCAGAGTCAGATAAGATGGAAGTGTGGGAACAAAAAAGAAATCAATTTCTTGAATTCATATTTTTCTGTATGGAAAGACCCACCTCATGCCTTCCATGACTGGCAACTGGAACAGAGGCCATCTTGTGCACAAACCATGTATCTTTCAGAAATGTGCATGACCAAAAATGCAGATTTCCTTTAAAAAAAAAGTGTGCACATTTATGCTTTAATGAATGGGAAAGTGGTAAAAACCATGTGCATTTGGGAAGGAAAGTGCATAAAATATGCACTTTTTGACATGGAAACTGGTATGGATCAAGAGTATTGGTCGGATTCTGAAAATGCTATGAGAACAAGACCGAGATTTCACATCCATGTGTACGTGTGTGTGTTCTGTGACTGCAACACCCAGAATCCTTTAATAAAAAAAGCTTTCTCAAAAGACTGGAGGGCAGAAATTCTCACCCTTTCTGTCAGTTCATCAGCACTAGACCCCTTGCCCCTTCTGAAGCTGTGGTTAGCCATGAGAATCCTAGCCTTAGTGGAAGGATGACAGTCACTTTGAAGACCATTTGGACTGAGATCCTGAACAGCTAATGACAGCTTCAGGATCAATGTATCACTGAAGTAATTGGTTAGTTGCCCCTTCCTTGCTTCTCTCAAATCAAAGTCATAGTCTGAATTGAGGGAATAGACTGCTGTTATTTTAACAAAGTGGGAACCAAACCCCAGCGGATATCAAAGACTCACTGTGCACACTACAGCCCATACTCATGGCAGTTGAACTGCACATTGATACACATGAACCCTTGGGTTGCCTTAGGTTCTACCATATTTATTATTTATAAGTATGTCACAGCTTAGAAAAGTTACTTTGTTGGACTTCAACTCCCTTGATGCCTGAGGTGATTTTGGTAGTTTTACGCTTTCTCAGATCAGACTGTCTAGACCTGGGCTCTTCTATTTGGAATTACGTACTATATAGAAAAGGGGATGTTATGCAGTGCTAATTTCTTGAGCCCTCTTAGGTACAACTGCTCAGTAACTTTCTGAACTGATATGAGGGCTTCCTTCCTCCATAGTGGCAACTACTGTATTGCCATTTTTCTAAGAGGTTTGTATCCCTTTCTTCTGAATGTCCAAGATGAAAATAACAGAAGCTGGAAATTCAGGTCCAGCCTACTCACCACCATCCCTCTCAAAATAGTAATAGTAGTAGCAGTAGTTATATGTATACCTTGCCTTTTCCCCTGGGATGGGATCCCAATGTGTTGGACTCCCACCATCCCTATCCAACAGAGCCAGGTTGGCTCAGGATAATAAAGTACATATTCCAACATACGCATTCTTGTTACAGTCTGGAGTGGGAGAGAGACACATAATTTGATCCATCCACACACACACACACACCACCAAGACACTTCTAAACCTTTTAGAGATAGACTTACTAGGACCAGTTAACCCTGTTGTTTTAAGATTATTATCTGCTGCTATGCTGGATCAGCTTCCCCTATTAATTGTTTTTTGTCTCCATGGATTGGCCATTTAGCACTTCAAAGAATGGATGCATTCCAAAGAACTGGAATACATCTTCTGTATGAGCTCCTTTTGTTTCAGATAGATTTGCATGCAGTCAATAACCAGACTGTTCAACGGGAGCTGAAAACACAGCCAGGCCCTGAATGGATCTTCTGTTGAGAGCATGAACCAATGAATCCATAGAACACATAAGAATTCAGATTGGCTTCCACAGTGCTGAAACTATCCTTGGCATTTCCTTATTGGCTTTGCCATTTGTGGCTCCACTCTCAGGATCTTGGGGGCGGTGGCTTTGAACTTCTGTTGGCTTTGAACTTCTGCAGTTTCAAATGTTTGGGTTTTTTTGAAGGTTCAGTAAATAAGGGAAGGGCTAAGCTTTTGTCTGCAGGATGGTTGCCAGAAAATGAGTTCCCACTAATATTGATTATATCTAAATAGTGTCTGACGTCAACCAAAATATCATGAGTTCCAACATTTAATGGAAATTAAAGTGTCCTTCCTTATGACAGAAGGGAGTGTGTCTGTTTCTGTGTGTATGCATGCATGTGAACACACATGCCCAGAACTCACAAGAGTTACTTTTTGGACCACAACTCCCAGAATCCCTCAGTCAGCATGACTAATGGCTGGGATATTTTGGAAAATGTAATTGGCTTGAATCCTGTTGGGCAGTTATGAATACAGTATGTAACCTACTGCTACATATTCATAACTGGTATATATTTGTGATCCCTATGTATCCCTCAGTTTAGGGGCTACGTGGGGACTGTGAAAATCCTCCAAATCCCACTTACCATTAAGCAACTACTGGGATCAGTGGGAGTCCATACCTTTGTTGATTGAGAAGTAGCTGTTTGATGTCCCCCCATACCCCCATGAAATCTCCAGTGTGAGGAGGATTTGCAACAGGGGTCTTTTTTTGTCTGTCATGTTAGAGATCACTCACTGGAGGAGCTGGAAACATCAGGCAGCCACTTCTCAACTGGATGAGGAACAAAGCCTTGTTGATCCCAGCAGTTGTTTACTGGTAAGTGAGGATTGGTAGAGTCTAGCTGGAATTTACTAGGTAGTGCTGTAGTTGTGGCACTATGCAGTACATAATGCATACACAGGCTTTCACTGCTTATTTCTAAGCTTTGCACTAGCCCAAGTGAAATGCAGTGACTGAGGTGGCTCTGTGCAAACAAACACACTGCATACTTTTGCCAAGCAGGCCACCTAGTAGAGTCAAGGACGTTGCCACTACAGTGAGGCTCCCAAGTTCCCATTTTACCACTTCCCTACAGGAAAGGATGGCATATTTTCACTAGCACAAGAAAGACATCCTCAGAACAATTGAAGACTAGACCTTCAGTCACCCCAGTTATTTGTCTAATTCTACTCTTGTCACATTTTATCGTCATAGCAGCCCTTTCAGATACAGTGCCTTGTAGAATTATCCAACCACCCCTTTGACTTTTCCAAAATTGGTTGTATAACCATTTGGGATTGAAATTTATATAACTAGTATTTTTACTATTTGATGTACAAGATACACAATGCCACAAAGGTGCAAAATCCTATTATTGTGGCACAAAAAGTAAGTAAGCAAGTTTTAGTAGGCAACTTAAGTGTCTGAGTGGAGATTTGGACCTGGATCTCCCCAGCCCTAGTCCTAGGGCAATATATTTCTTCAGTGGAACCAAACTTGTTCCTGATGGCATAATATGTATTGTTTTGCTTGATAATAATGGAGCAGCCACATTGCCCAGCTTAGTGCCTTCCAGGTATGCTGGATCACAACATCTATAATCCCCAGCCAGCAGGGCCCTTTTAGTAGTGATGATGGTTGTGGTATAATGTTATAAAATACTCAAAAATGGTACAGAATATTGAGAGCTCAAGTAGGATTAGCATTCCTTTCTTACTAAATGTTCCCATCCATGGTTGGAGTCCTACTGGTGGACTATGTTTGATGTTGCAGTTCTTTCCAGAGAGGCACAGTCTTGGCAAGGAAAGGCAGATAATATCTGCCTTCTTTCTTGACTATTGTGCCCACCGCATTTCTCCTCCTGCCACCATTATCACTGGCAGCATAATTATACTAGTGCAGTACATCAAGAGAGATCACAGTCTGTTCAGTCTGTTCAGAAGCTACTACCATTTAGTCTAGTTAGAGTTAACTGCCATTAAATGTCATGGGCCTACTCCCAGGTAAGTGTGGAAGGCATTTTTAAAAAGAAAAGTCACAACATAGCTCCAGGATAATCCATTGGGCTTACCTCTGAGTAGACGCACCACATTGTAAGTCAACAGGTTGGTTTGGACACAGCAATGTTTACCTTCCTTTTTCTTTCTGATTTAAGTCAATAGCTCACTCATGAATATTTCCACGTGCTCATTACCATCTTTCCACTTGAATGTTTGTGTGGTATTTTCTTGTCTGTACTACTGTTCATACTGTGAGGGCGTATTTTACTTGTGCTTTGAAAGAAGCGACTCATCGTGTTGTCATTTCTACAGATGAATATGGTGCATTGTGGCTGCAAGAAAAATAAAAAACACAGAAGCCTTCCCAAGGAGTCTTACACTGAAAGGCAGCTAAAGCAGCTTAAATACTTCTTGTGACAAGGAGTCCCTACACTCCCATTTGTAGATTTTGAGGTACAACCAAAATCCATTAGTTATGATAAAATGTGCAGTTGACATCGATGCTGATGAAGGCAACTTTCTTGTATTATCATGTGGTGTGTGAACTTTCCAATCTGAGCTATGACTAAGTTACTAATGAAAGAACGATTTATCATTTACCCACACGTCTTGAAACAATGATATGTAAACTGGCAGCCTGTTGGCATACTACAGTATGTTTTTGTTAATTAAGTCATGCGGCAGTATCATCTTCGTATCAAGGCATATGGTTTTATTTGTGTGACAAATGTAGGTATCAAGTGTAGAGCTAAAAACATTATCTCCATTAATGGCTTTAAAAAGCTTCTGTATGCAGCATTACCATGTAAAATGTAGTCTTCAAACAGCCACATGAATATCTGCTTCATTCTGGGCATATGTAGCAACAGAAAAGTGAAGCAAGATTGGCAATGATTCATAGACGGTTCAAGACATGACACAGTCCAGACTTTTCAACATGAGTATTAATTTTCATAGCAGGCAAGGTCTTTGTCCTAATCCAGAAGCATCTGAGTCAGGAATTTTGAGTGTGTGGCTCTCCAGATATTGTTTGACTATATTGCCTATTAACACTAGCCCTCACATTCACTAGGGAGAACTTCTGAGAGTCATACTCCATCAGTGTATGGAGAGTCACATATTCCCACTCCCTGTGCAATGTGCTAGTCAGTTGCTACATGAACAAAGAAGACTGCATCTCAGAATGTGTATTCCTTTGTATGTAAGCTACTGTTGCTGCTGTTCCTTTCTTTGAACTGAATGGGGATGCCCATTCCTGCAGACTTTCTAGGCAAAACTTGGAAAAGTTACCTTTTGGGAATACAGCCCTCAGAATTTCTCAACTGGCAAGGGCAGAGACTGTTTGGCTGGGGCATTCTAGGACTTGCAGTAAGTGATGGCTGGGGACTTTGGTGTCAATGGAGCAGTGAATCCACTCTCCTGTTCAGGTTGTTTTAAATCTCCGTAAATACATGTGTCTTCCCCTCGTAGATCCCTCCACTGGCTACCAGTTCAAGCCAGGGCCCATTACAAGCTGTTGGTCCTGGTATTTAAGGCCCTGCTCTTTAATCTCTCCCAGTATCTGGCAGCTTGGCTAGCATGATATGAACCATCTAGGAATTTAAGCTTTACAGACAAAGGAATATTGGCAGTTCCACCAATGCTCTATCAAGGCTGTGAGCCTTTCAAGAACTAGTTCTGTGTTTGTGGGACAGTCTTTCTTTGCACTTCCGGCTGGAGGAGGATCTTACCCCTGCTTTTGTAAAGGATTGAAAACCTTCCTCTTCAGTTCACTGAATTAAGTTGCTCAGTATGCCTAAGGGGCTATACAGATTTCCTTTAAGGGGTAGCCTGCAGCTGCCCCTTTTAGCATCAGATCAGGGCTGCACACTGTGGCCTTGATCTGGCCTCTCCGCAGCACAAAAAAGGAGCCACAAAAAGTGGCACCATGGCTTTTCAGCAATTTAGATAGCTTCTTTAAAGTTCAGACTAAAACTAGCTTATTGACATGGAAGTCCCCCTCCTCTCACCGACTGCAGTCCAAAATGTATTCTCCCTCTCCAAAGATCAACATTTAGCTATATAATTCTAGATGCCTGACTTTACAGTTTCAGGGTGCAGTGGAATGGGTCTTTAGGCAGCAATTTCTATTATGTGTGTGTGCCTTCAAGTCACCCATTGACTTATGGTAACCCATTTGTTTCACAGGGTTTTCTCAGGCAAGAAATACTCAAGATGGTTTATCATGGTCTTCCCCTATTAACCAGGCCTGGCCCTTCTTAGTTTCCAAGATTAGATGGCACCTGGTGTCTTCTGTGTATTTAGACCACCCATTTGTATTATATGAGTTTACCGACATTAGTATGTCATATCATCAAACAAAACTAAAACAATTTACCAATCTTCATTTCAAAAAAGGAAAGGAAAGGTTCCTCAGTGAACTTGTAGTTTCGTACTTAAACTTACTTCAGCCATGGACTGAAGAATAAAACTGGGTATTTCTGCTGTCCTAATGTTAAACAAACATTTAACGTTGGATGGCCCTTGTGATCTCTTCCAGTTCTAGATTCTATGAAATTTACTGCAGAATAGCAGCATTTTATTGTCTGAAAAGATATTTTAGAAATAAAAATAATAAAATGTACATTTGTAACCATTTGAAATATTCTTCCCTACTGTGCTTTCCAGATTGTAAGATCTTCAGGGAAGGCCATTTGCTAGGTCCCATAACTCTAAGGCAAGTTTAGTGGAGATATGAGAAAGGGCCTCATCAGACCCAGGCTGAGGAACTTCCTTCCGAGAGAGGTCAAATTCCCTCTCTGTCGTTTTTGCACTGGCAGGCAAAATACTATTTTATTTAGAGAGTTGTTATTGTAGTATGCTTTTAAGTTACTTCCAATTTATGGCAACGTAAGATGAACCTATCATAGAGTTTTCTCTCCCAGATTTGCTCAGATCAGGGTTTGCTGTTGCCTTCGTTTGAGGTTGAGAGACTTGCCCAAGGTCACCCAGTGGGTTTCCATGGCTGTGCAGGAATTTTGAACCCTGATCTCCCAGAGTCCCAGTACAGCCTCAAATCACTACATCATGCTGGCTCTTCTGTAGACAGGCCTTGGGTCCCTTTTTGGGAGAAAGGCAGCATAAAAATGAAAATAAATAAATAAACAAAAATAATTAAGCTAGGCTGCTTCTGAAGGGTTTAAACTGTTTTTGAATGCTGTTAATTGTACGCGTAATTGTGTAGTGGGTTTCTTTCCAAATTTTAATTGTATTTTGTGTTATTTGAATTTTATTCTTGTTAGCCAACTTAAATGCTATTGTTTGGCAGAAAGACAGGATATAAATTCCATAAATAAATAAATAAATAAACAAACAAGGATCAGTCACATGCTTTTAACTGCCTTCAAGTTGACTTTGAATCATCACAACCTTGCCCTGTCCTCAACAACCTGCTCAGGTCCTGCAGGCACAGGGCTGTGTCCTCCCTGGTTGAGTCTACCTGCCTGTGGTACAGTCTTCCCCTTTTCCTGTTGTTGTTGTTGTTGTTGTTATTGTTATTATTATTATTATTATTATTATTAACTATTATTTATAAAGCACTGTAAATTTACACAGTGCTGTACATACAATATTTTTAATTGGACGGTTCCCTGCCCTCAGGCTTACAATCTAAAAAGACACGACACAAAAGGAGAAGGGAGTGGTGGTGGAGAAGGGGATGAGGGCCAGCAGTTCTTCTCTCCCTCCGAGGCCTGGATCAGGGGAGATGGACTGGAGGGAGGGCTTGGCTTCTTAATGGATGGTTAATCTTCTTCCAGGGAGGCCTGTTGGGGTTAGCCTGCCTCTCTAGTAGGATAATACATATAAAATACATAGCAATACAAGAAATGATTCAATAAAATAACCTGGCATTTTCCAACTATTAATTAAGAGAAGCCTTTTCCCTTTCAGTTTGTTTCATGGAATGTTGAAAGTTTTAATACTGTTGTGTCTCACAATATTCTGTTAACTTATAATTTATTATAAAGGGCTTTAGAATTTTTAAGCAGCAAGTGGTATATTTAAAGAAAATAATAAAACTGGATAGAAGTGAGCATCAACCAACATGTACAACATGTAAGTAATTTTTCCCATTTGGTGCTGATTTGTGTACCTTTATAGATATTTGTTAATACAGTATAGGGCCTGAAAAACTGAGTTCCATTTATTACTGAGTACATCCTCAGTACAACCCACATTGCATTTTTGGCTAGACAATAAATCACAGGAGCTTTTTTTCCCTCCCAAAAGTATCCCAGGAAGAGAAAGGTAGATGCAGGTTCTAGTTGAATCAGCAGGGCTTGGGTCTAGATGATACTTCATTAAAACAGTAAAGTGGATCATGTGCAACTCTCAACTTGCTTTAATTATACATCAAAGTAATGTTGTGCTACAGAAAATAACTGAATGGCACCAAGAGAGTGAGTGTGCAGCTGTGTTCACTACCAATAATATTAACCACTGGAGTGACTAAAGGTCTAGGCTTTGATCCAGCGGTGTTCTGAGAATGTCTTTCTTGTGCTGTGATGCATTATGTCTCCGATGCTGCACAAAGTTTCTGCGTCATTTTGAACTGGTCCAGTGTGTCCTTTGTTACTCAGCACTGGGACTGTTTCCAGAAAAGAGCACCAAGTGCTGCCCATTAAAATGCACCTATGCTGTCTTTTCAGCAGTGAAAACTGGAAAAGTGGGAAGATACAGAAGGGTTGCAATAGGAAGATGAGGTTATATGGAAAGCTTCCGCTACCCATCTGTCATAAAATTCCATTAATGGCTGATCAAAATAATGTGTGGAAGCAGTCCATGCACTCTCCATAATATTTCCCCATGGCCCAGTATTTGCTGGCCAATGGTGTAGTGGTTTGAGTGTTGGGCTATGTCTCTGGAGATCAGGGCTTGAATCTCTGTTTGGCCATGAAACTCACTGGGTGACTTTGGGCAAGTCAAACCCTCTCAGCCTCAGACAATGGCAATGGCAAACCCCTCCACTGAAGAAAATTGCCAAGAAAATCCCATGATAGTTTTGCCTTAGGGTGATCATAAATGGGAAATGATTTGAAGGCACATAATACACACATAGAGTGTTTGCATGCATGCCCACACCTTTACCAAGTCATGCCAATTTTGGCACTGGCCTTAGCTAAGCATTCAATGAAGTCAACAAGCGACTTGAAGGCACATACCCCTAGGATGGGTCTACTGATTCTGGTTCCAACAAACAGAGAGGCTTCTGGATTTAGAAGTCCTGGATGCTTCAGCGACTTCATCAGTGGTAAAGTAGTTTTCAGAGCAATGTTGTAGAGGTTGAGTCTCTCTTATTCAGAATTCCAAAATCCAAAAACATCAAAAATCCAAAATAGTCCATATGGGTTGTTTTCTGATGATCCAGTGCACACAAACCTTGTTTCATGCCCAAGATTATTAAAAATATTACATATAAAGTTACATTCAGGCTGTGTTTATAAGGTGTATGAGAAACATACATAAATTCCATGTTTAGACTTGGGTTCCACCTCCAAAATATCTCATTATGTATACACAAATATTCCAAACTCCAAAAAAAACCCAAAATCCCAAACACTTCTGGCTCCATGCATTTTGGATGAGTCAGGCCTAACAAGTACAACATTTGTGGGATCAGGAATCCTTTCATAGAGTAAGAGAATCATAGAGTTGGAAGAGACCAACTTCCTTCTTCCTCCAGCCTGCCATGGGCTTTTCCAGCCTGACCCCAACACATGCTGTGGAAATTCACCAGGAGAGATGACTGAAAGACCACTTCTCATTTCATAAAAACATAAATGTTGCCTAAAATAGTGTCTGTAATCAAGTGACCTATGAGCTGTGTGTGGCCCTAAGGCTGTTTTTGCAGGCCCTGGAACCCCTCAGAGCTCTTTTCCCCATTCTTATTTTTCATGGGAGGTAAATATCGTCCTCTAAAATGGCATGCCCCCACAGCTTTACTGGATAATGGGGTAGGGGTGCGGATTTAAAACAAAACTAAAAATGACCTTCCATTCACTTCTGATTTAATGCAGAGGGGTGTGTGTGGACCTCAGAGGGTGCCTGGAGCTGGGAAAATGGCACGTACCCCCCTGTACTTGCCCACCTCTGGCCTCCAACAAGGTATATGCCTGATACTTGTTTTTAAAGAGATGTTTACTTTATGAAAGCTCCCAGGAGTGAAATTATTATTGTTTTCTGGCCATAGCAACAGAGAATGTTGCAACAGGGGTTGGAGTCATATGCTGGCCCATATTCTTGAAGGATGTGGTGGCCAAACCTATCTTTCAATAAATACAGATGTTCATTTGGAGGCACGGTTTAATTCTAGCCCAGAGCATGTGAAATTATGTGTGGAAAGGTCATCTGAGACGTTCAGCTACCTCAGGGCTGAGGAGAATGTAGCTCATGGGCCATCTTTTGCCCCAATCTCTTTCTTGCTGCCCTCTGACACCTATGTTCTTTTGGAGTGTGTGAACTGTTCTTTTGGAATGTGTGAAAAAGTGTGTGCAAATGCCATAAAATGCCTGAAAATACACTTTTATTCAAAATATCATGTGGGTGGATCCCTCAGTCCCAATCTGGTCAAAAATAATCCCAGCAAATATTGACGTATACACTAAAAGGAGTCTTCTGGGAGCATTTGGTGGCGGGGGTGGGGGGTGGGATGCGGTGCTTTAGTCCACCTTGGGAGTGAAAATTGAACCTTGGGCCGACTGCAGTTTCTCACCTCAGGTACAGAAGGAGGTGACACCCCCTTTCTGGTGTGGCCTGGACCCCTCGTCCTCCAGTGATGCTACTGCCTACAACATGCAAAATCCAAACTTGTCTGCTGTCACTATCTGCTACCTGGGGTGATAACTCTTTCTGCCTAATGAAAGGGCAGGTTCTGCTGGATGTCATTACACTCTTATAGTGCTGCTGTTCCACTTTTACTGCTCTGGTTGCCTGCTGTTGTATTCTGAGGTTTGTAGTTCAGTGAGGCCTAAGAACCCTTTAGCTGAATATTCTAAATGCCCCCTCCTTAAACTGCAAATCCCAGGATGCAACAAGAGGCAGCCAGAGCAGTTAAAGTGGAATAGTAGCACTATAAGAGTGTAGTGCTGTAATTTAGTTAGAAGTTTTGAATGCATGGCAAAAGCTGACCAATTGCCCAAGATGGAGTTCCTTGTCTGCATGTCAGTTCTAATAACATTACAAGTGGTTGACCACCATACAATAAACATTCAGCCATCTATGATGGTGCATTCAGATGAGACTTTAAGCAAAAAAGTGGTCCAAAATACAAAATCTGTGGATGAAGGAAGATTATATGAATACAAGCCTCCTACAAAATCCATGAGTGTAAACTGGGCCACTGTTGTAGCAGAATGACAGTCAAAGGGGGGGAAAACTCCTTTAAAAAATGTTAAGGTTATTCATCTGCTGAGGAGGAAACATTTTTGATTGCTCTGGATTGTCACTGGGAATTTAAAAACAAAACATTTATGTTGGCATTTAAGTTTCTGCGTTTTATCTGTGAGGCTGCCATTCCCCGCAACAGAGTTATGAACAGGCTGTGTTTGTTTTTAAAATAAACAAATCCTGCCACCACTTATAAAAATACTTTCCTCCTGACTTGTTCAGATTTGATTGGCATGAAATCACTCTTTGTTCTTAGCAATGGATTATATCAAATAGTGTTTCTTTACCAGCTGCCATTACAAAGGAAGCAAAAGGCTTTGGGGCATGGATTTTCATCTAAAAAGATGAAGTTGCGACAGAGCAGAGTAATATGAGTGCTCTGAACATACCAGAAAAATATATCTGTGTATATCTAAAGAATATAATATAACAGGGAAGGAAAACCTCAGCCCAGGAGAGGTTTTCCCATATGGCCCAGACAAGCTGCTCTTATCTCCAATCAGTTTTCAGAGATAAGAGGCTATTTAAAGCTCAGGAAGTTATTCCGTGGGAAAGAGTTCTGTTTTGCAGTGTAAGATGTTTTTGCAGAATACAGGAGCTGTAATCTGCAGAAAGAAAACAAAAACACAGAAAGAGAAGTAGTAATAATGTCAGAGGAGAGGCAAGACAGAGGTTGGAAGAAAAGCTGAAACGTCTGTCCAGATGACATGCAGAAAGATAATATACCCCACATGATTTAAATTCACACAAAGAGATGATATAATACATTCTGTCACCTGGTCCATGCCCCCCCTTTTTTAAAAGAAAGCAAAGCCTCATTAAAATCGGACACATCTTTGAGCATTGGACAGAAGTTACAGCTTTTCTTCCAACCTCTGTTTTGCCTCTTCTCAAACTTTACCACTACTTCTCCTTCTGAGAGAAAATACTATTTATTGCCAATGATTTTGGCCCTTCAGGCATCACTGCCAATTATGCTTCATTGCAGAAGGTAGATGTGAAGTTCTTTGCTCAAGTTCTTGACTAGGCTAATTCTTCCCCACCCAGGGCTGGCTCAATCATTAGACATAGTGAAACAGATACTTTATGCAGCAAATTTTAGATGCTATGGAAGTGTAGCAACTTATTTGCAATTTAATGTGTTGCTGTTGTATTTTTATGTCCAGAGGATAAGTACTTTTGGGGTTTTCAGCTTCTTGTGAAAAAAATAACTTGGCCATCACTGGTTACAATGCATCTCGATTTGGGTGAGTGGCACTAGTTGCTGGTGCAGTTTAGACAGCAACATGTTTGGAGCTATTGCTACTAGAAACGTGCCATATGATTACCCTTTCCACATGCATCAGTGCCTTGCTTGTCTGGCAGAACCAAGATTATCCAGCTCCATTCAAGAACAGAAAGCTCCTACTGAACATGTGTGAATGCGAAACCAGCAGGATACCCCTGGATTAATCCGGCAGCACATGCCTTCATCACTTGTAAAAAGCTGGAGATTCATGCTTTGTTGGGTATACAATTGAAAATGGGAAGGGAAACTGCTTATATAACATAACCTCAGGATATTGGTATTAAGTGGCACATAAACTCCAGTGCCATCCAGTTGACTGTGTGTGTTTGGACAATTGTTTATAACTGCCAAAGGCATATTATGCCCTTGACAGAACAAACAAAGGTGTGTTCTCTGATTCAGGCAGAATCTTCATTGAGCTTAGCTCAGCAGAAGATCATTTCTGAGGATCACAGACTGTGTCAACAGTCTTCATTGTTCCAGTTTCTTGATCCCCATCTTGAGTATACTGGCCTGACTCAACACACCGAGCCACAGACTGCCAATTTACACCCTTATTCTATGGCTTGCCTGCACTGCTGCTGGCCGCAGCTCAAGCTTGCCCACTGATTCATGGGACTTGCTCTGACTTTGTGCTTGACTCTCTCCTTCAGCAACTGTTGCTGATATATAAACAGGACCTGGTTATGAGCAATGTCTCAGTTATCACATTTCAAAATAAGGCTGCCACCTTTGCCGTTATTTTTTCACCACCCTTCTTGTGGAAACAGAAACAGCACAGGAATGACAGGAAGGATACAACAATATACATCAGCCATTATGACTAAGTGCAGGGCCAATGAGAAGTCTCTGGGATGGCATCAAAGCCAATTGCAATGCGCTATCAGTAAAGGCCTCTGAATGGCACCAGAGCAGGTACCCAATGATATATAAAGAATAAAATTGCAGTCAGAAAAGTGGGAGGCAGAGCTGTTGTGTAAGAAAAAGATGCCCCAATAGTACAGATGACTCATTTGCTAGTTTAAAATATGATGTGTTGCATTCCCTCATACCCTGTGCCTTCAATTAGGGCATTGGGACAGGGAGAGCAATGGCTCCTGCTTGCAAATGTCCATGTATTTTCTTTAAAAATGCAACCTCAGTGGGTTTTGTTTAATGATGTATTTTTAAATACAATGGATGGGTGGGGGGGACCATCATGGACATGGCAACAAATACTTAAGAATATAAACACTCCAAAACATTTGCTATTAATTTGTTACCCCAAAGGGAATGGGTGGTAAAGGTCTGCCTGAAATTGAGGGGAAACAGTGGCGTATGCCCTCTAACATTTCACAGATGTAAGCAGGGAGAAGCAACATCAGGGAGTGATCAAGATGGCAGAATTATTAATGAGAAAGAACACAAGCTAAGAGAGATTACAGAAATTTGATTTTGCCTAAATCTACAGTGCCCCTCCTAGCTTCTCTCTCCTGCTGAACTGAGTACAAACTTATTGTGCACTTTGAACTGAGTTTGCAACAACTGAAGTAAGCTGTGGACAAAGGGGGAAAGTAGAAAAGAGAGAAACTATTTTAAAAGCAGCTGAAAAAGTAGGACAACAGACAGAGGGTTAATCTGCACTGTTCCTGCCAAATCAGGACAGCAGATGAGGGGGACATTGCTCATTAGAAATATTACCTAGGACAGGTGAGTCAGACAGTCAGATGTTGAGAAATAGGCAACATGGTCACTGCAGGGACCACATGCACAGATATCGCCTCCTGCGTCCACAAAGTGCCTTGGTACCTGTGATTGGTTTTATTTTCATATTCTTTTTTTCTGGCTGGCTCAGAATTCTCTAAAGCAAGGCATTATCTCCAACAACTTGTCACCTTTATTTCCAAGAATGGCATACTTAAGATGCAAAGATGGTGGGTGGTTAGAAGCACCTTGTTTTGAAGCAGCTTTGACTGACAACCATGTCTGCCCTTTTGTGAATGTGCTCCACTCTATGGCATCCATTTCCAAGTGGCATCCATGACACTTTCTCAGAATTCCAGATATGCCCACCACCAGCACTAAAAGGTCAAAGTCCCCAAATCTACAGGCTTCAGTTCCCTCAGCCGTGCTCATTCTTATCCAGAGCCTGTGGGTGGAACTTTGGGCTGGGAAAGGCATGTAGACAGTCTTGAACTTGGCTGCTCTGTTTAGTCCCAAGATTTGTGCTCTCTGCCAACTATGTTGGCACCAATCCTCCTCCCTCCCCGCTTCTTTGATTTTAAAAAAACTAAACCACAGTCCTCTGACTCTGAGGCTGCTGAAACAAAACAGAGGACCCCTAAGGCTACACAGTGCTTGGAAATGGTGGCTAGTATTTCAAATCAGCTACTTAAAGTTAACTTAACACAGTAAACTAAGGGTCATTCCCACTGGGCATATAATACAAAGCTCCCTTTGAGTCCACTCCAAATTGCATATTTGATTCACCCGAGCCATAGTTCTCACTACAAAGCATGCAGGTAAACTGGATCTGAGTTTTTGAGGAGGGAAACATAGTGTAGCACCATTGTATAGTATGCACATCACATGGCAGGAATCTGGGTTTTACTCTACAAGGAGCACTCTTCCCCTACCACAAACCTCTTCCCTGGGCATGATTGGTGTTTCCATCCATCAAATTGAAGCCGTTTTCTCAAGGGGCAGCTGACAGCAGGGGGAGGGCACAAGTAGGACTGCTCCCTGAGTCATTTTTCCCAAGTCCCTGGCTATTCCTCTCTAATGGAGTATGAAACTGGTGTCACCTGTCCTGTCCTGCACACCCTAAGCCAGCCTTCTGCCCTCAGAGAGGCAGTGGAAGACACTGTCAGCAGTGAAAGTAAGATTCAGATGTAAGTCTGGCCAGCTTCTGTACATGCAATGTGGAGAGGAGGAACCATCATGTCCTTCACCTGAAGCAACAAAATATCTTGGTTAGGCCCTGCATGTATCTTGTTGTGCTCCTCACTCTCATGATTTGCATCAGCACCAAAGTGATGGGAGAAATGGGCATTACTCTGGTCTTGGGAGGATGGGGCCTTGACCAAATTGAGCTTTTAATAAAGTGATGTGATGATTGCTGATTGCACCTAGAGACCATGATTGTAAGGGTATGAGTATGGCTATGATTTTGTCATGGAAATATTGAAAGTGAACAGGCATCGATGCTACTTGCTTTAGTAATTAGGGTTAGAGAGGGAACTTTTGAAATACATGTCTTGTTTTCTCTCTCTGGTTGCATCTGCACTGCAGAAATGATCTGGTTTGACACCACTTTAACTGCCATAGCTGCATCCTATGGAGTTCTGTCTGGGAAGTGTAGTTTGTTGTGGCACCACAGCACAGCAGAATAGAAAAGTGGGGACACTCTCCAAGAACCCTCATGTAATTCCCAAGTTTTTAAAATGATGCCTAGACTTCACCAAAGAAGAAGAAGAAGAAAGAAAAAAGAAAAAAGGAGAACAGCAGCCCGTAATGTAAGTGTATCCTGAAGACTGAGTTATACTCATTAATTGCTGGTTTGCATCTTCCTTTATAGGAATTTAAGCACAGCATATAATCATGGTGACTTACTGTTTATTTATTATACCGCATCCTTTTTGTTCCTTCATCAACCTACAACTATTATCTTCCTTTCCTTTCCTTTCCTTTCCCCCTCTCCCCACTCTCATACCATTCAACCATAAGTTTGACTACACACATATTTTCGTGAATAGAGCTATTTTTATATGTTTTACAGAGAAGATTAAGCTTATTTATTTTCTCTTCAAGAGTCAGTGGGTGGGCAGGCAGAAATGGGACTGGTTGTTGTCCAATTTTTGCCTTGCCAATTGGATTACTCTGCTTGAGAGTCCCACTACTACGTATCTCTCACATTTCCCAGCTCGAGGCTCTTAGAGCTTTCCAGATGTGCCCTTAAAATATCTTGATTCTGTTACTCAAATCCATTCTGTTCATGCAAGCCTCATCAGCAATTCCCCAGCTCTGGCTCAGAGCAATCTGGTGAATAATTCTGTGTTTTTTTAGGAAGAGGCAGACACAAATGCCATCAGTTGACTATTTGATTTCTCTCAAGTTGGAACAGTCGCAAAACCATGTCAATGCCAAAGTGAAGTGTTTTACAGTCCCCCGCTTCCTTTCTAGTCTGATAGAACAACATGAGAATGAGATGGGGAGATGTTTTGGCAGGAAAAATATTCCAGTCATTTGACATATATTAGCTAGTGCTGTCTTAATATTGTAGATCTGGGGTGAGATTGAGCTTCCATGTAGCCAGAATAGTCAGTGCTGAGTGATTATGGGAATTTCAGCCCTAAAATACCTGCTATGGATATTACAGCCTTTCCTATCCTGGAGTCTTCCAGATGTTTTGTATTAGGGATGATGAGGGGTATAGTCTAAAACTTCTGAAGGGCATCATAGTAGCTGTGGAAATTGCTGCTATAAGTTATTTGCACCCACATTATACCATTTGCTCTGCCTGGCTACAGAATATTCCAGTCTAAGAGGCTGAATAGACTGTCATTATATGCCGGCCTCGGGGCAGAGTGGGGGCATGGCGTCCGCACAACACATGCCCCAACGCTGCTCTATTGCTGTCATCATGCTGTGTGCCCAACTGCACCGTGGGCAGCATCATAACACTTTAGCACTGTGTCCAGATGATGCCGTGCCAAAAGAAGTGCTGGAAAGTGCTGCTGCGGTGGCAAAGGGACCTTTTGCCCGGCACGAAAAGGAGCCACATTGTGCCGTTCCCTTTGGCATTGGGGAAAGGCTGGATTGAGGCCATGGCATGTCGTTCCCAAAGCCCCAATCCAGCACTGAAAGAGACGGTTGCAGGTCGCTCCAAAGGAGCAGTCTGTTTCGCCCCTTAGTTCATCAACACGCTTGTACAAAGCGTGGGATGAGTCCTTCCTGAATCTTCGTTCGTGAAGCAAAGCCAGAGAGAGAGAGAGAGAGATGCATTTAAAGCAGTCTTCCCCCAACTCACTGCCCTGCAGATATGGTGGACTTCAATGCCCATTTCTCCCATCAAATGTTTAGGAGTCTAACATAGATGGAGGATGCCAACATAAGGAAGGCCACTTTTAAGTGATCATTGAGAGCTTTCAGCTTTAGTGAAATGTTGCAAAACCCCAAGTGTATCTCAAAGATGAGCTGAATCAGAAAATTATCGACAGCAGGGCCACTAGTGTGAATTTTACCCAAGGATGCTTAAGTGTCAACATGAGAAGTTTATGTTGCAATGGTTTTAAAAAAAATATGAATGTAGTATAACAATTAAGGCAAAGGCATCTGTATGAAGTACAATGCTTTCTGACACAGATGGTCCCTGCTCACAATGAGTTGTCTGTCATTGATGAGCTCTTTAACCAGGCAGTGTTTGAACTGAAAGCACAAAGCCAGAGCATGTGATTCTGTTGGGGACTTTGGTGCATTCTGCTCTTCTTTTCACTGGTTTGTTTTCTCTGTCAGGGAGGGAAACAGGAAGAGCTGTTCAACTCTGATATGGCTGGCCCCTGCAAACAGAGGCTTCACTCCGACTCCTTCCACATTACCGCTTTAGAGCCGATCTTACATTTCCGAAGAACAATAATGTGCTATAGCTGCATTGGGCTGTACCTCTTCAAATGGCAGGATGGATTTATAAGCCCAAATGCTCCTTCATTATAAACAATGGCAACAATGCTTGTTGGTTGGTTTGTGACATATTATTTAGATAGGATTCCTTAAATAAGGAGCCCTGGGGCTCATTCACACTAAGGAAATAAACCGATGTGGAACTGTTTTATTTCCATGAAGTGTACACCTGTCCTGACTGCAATTGGTGCAGTTTGCGGGGAGGATGACTGAAAAGCCCACTTAACCCGGTGCATTTGGCACCAGATCACTTAGCGGTTCTTTTCCTAAGCTAGTTTCTGCCTTCAGGTGGAGCACATGGATGGCAATGCTCCATCCTCTGCATTAAAAGAAGGTTTTGATTCATCATCCAATCATTTTTTATGGAATGGTAATGGGGCGCCATCTCGTTCTTTGTCTCAGGCAACAAAATATTTGTCGGATACCCCAGAAGTTATTCCACTCTCCTCCAATGTTCCTCACTATCCTGTTCAAAGTGGGAAGTTCTACAGTGGGTAGTTACTATTCACATTTATGCAGATCCACCAGCATAGGCCATGCTGGCTGGAGTATTCTGGCAGTGGTAATCCTAAAGTAGTAGCTTTCCCATAGTCTCTTTTGGTTGTATCTTATTTCGGCAGAATACCTCAATACCTCTGTCATGGTGAAAACATAGTGCTACCAACATCTCTTTAAGACCATCACTCCTTTTCACTTTGTGCTACCATTGCCACCAATATGTGGCGAGACCCTTGAACTCAGATCTCTCTCTAGTGTCTCCTACACTAGAACTCTTTTAAGATGCCAGCCCTCTGGTTTTTAAAATCCTCCTAGCTTGGCATCATTAAGTGATAGCTAAACACCCGCTATCTGAAGTGTCCCAAATAATAAGTCTTTTCTCTCGTTGGTAGCGTTTTAATTATGTTTCCATTAAACACACTTCAGACAACCACTTGTTGAAACAAACAAAAGAATTTTATTTACAAGCTGGGTTGATTACAGTATCTTTCTTAGTGGATGGTATTCAAGATGAATATGGTGTATAAGTGCTTCAGTAGTTCCCACAGAACCTTTATCTATCCTCTGTATCTCTTAACCCTTCTGGTTATCTGAAACAATAACAGCCACTAAATGAACTACCTCAGTTTCCTAATGTTTATTTCATCTGTCCTTCAGATTACTTTATTAAACATCACCACTTCCTAGTGATACACACACACACACACACACACACACACACACACACACCTATCCCGCAGGATATTATCACATACACTTTAACTCTGGACCTTGGGTACTTAACCCCTTCAAACTGCACTTCACAGCAGTCTACCCCAGTCTCCTTGGTGGCTAAACTCCCCAGAGTACAATAAATATCTCCCTATCTAACTTCAAACAAGCCTCTGCATCTCTGTTTATACATCTCACTTTTTTCTAGCTTAACTTCCATTGGCTGTTTTCTCCACAAACTCTAACTCAGGCCTGCACAAAATATGGTCCAGGGGGACCGCATGTGGTCCACCAAAGGATTTTGGGTGACTCATAAGGATGTGAAATGACATCAATGTTCCTCCAGCACTCTGTCTTCTCCTGAGGAGGGGGCCATGTGGAGGAGGGGAAGAAAGGACAAATGTTCATCCTGCAAGGTTCCTCCACTGTTTGCTTGCTCCTGAAGAGAAAACCGGGTGAAGGAGGAGGAGGAAGAGGGGAAAATGCTTGCCCTTCAAGGCTCTTCCATCACTCGGCCTTCTCCCAAGGAGACGTCTGGATGGAGGAGAAGGACAGGCAAGGCGCCTCTGCCACTTGGCTTTCTCCTGAGGAGAGGGCTAGGCAAAGAAGGAGGAGGATGGAATTAATATTAATATTAATTAATATTATTAATTAATTAATATTTAATTAAAACCTATCTGCCGCCCAAAGAAGTTTAGCCTATTTTAATGTTGGCCCATACCTACTGCCAAGTTGTGCAGGTTTACTCTAACTCAGCCTAATGATACTTGTAGACTAATGAAAATTTGTGTTTACTAGGGCACAAGAGCTTTGCAAGACTGCTTCACCTCTCCATAAGTGAAACCTGGGTTGAGAAAAACAAATCAGTTAATATCTGGAGGAAAATTTTGTTCTGGAAAGGAAGGTTTACATGAATGGTGTGTGAGAAAAACAAAGGACTTTATTGCACCTTCCCGTTGCCTCTAGTGTTGAATTTGGGCCCTGTAAATCACTTCAGTGGCCATTTTTCCTAATCTTGAAGCATCTGATTTGGAAAAAATGGCTGTCAAAGCAACTTATGAGGCCCAAATTCAACACTGAAGGCAACAGAAAGCCATTTTGAGGGGAAAGTCCATGCGATAAAATCAGCGTAACCTCCAAATTTGAGCCCAATTTGGAAGAGGTAGGTGCAATAAAGTCCAAAGAGAGAGATCTGGTTCATAAAGATATCAAAATGGGCCAATGTGGGAAAGATAACTTCCATCTTCTGTTCACTTGAGGATATGAATTCCTGTCTCCATTCAAAGGATGCACCAGGGAACATCACTGTTCCTTTACAGCAAGAGTGGGGAAATTGTGGCCCTCAAGGCTGTCTTTGAGGGCTTTAACTCTCCAGATCCTACCTCTTTTCTAACTAGAGAAAAAGGAGAATCGCCACTACTCAAAGCCCCCAGACTTCTAGGCACTTCTGCGTTGAATATATATATATATATATATATATATGGTTTTCAAAACCAGAAGTTGAATTCCAGATATTTATGCCTTTTCTTCAATTCTCTTCTCTTCCCCCCTTCTCTCTCACACGCAACTTTTGTACTTTTGGCAGTCCACACAGCCCCTGGAGGATCCCATGGGGTGGGAAATTGCTCCTTGGATCTATTGGATCTATCGTCCTATTAAAATACTAAAGAGATGGTGCAAGTGGGGTGAGGCTCAGTGAGAGGAGAAAGGAGAGGCCCCAGACAGCTATGTTGGGAAGATAACAGGACTAGAGCACATGTTTGGATGCACAAGATCCCAGATGTAACACCAACGTCTCCAGTTAGATCATAGAATCGTAGAGTTGGAAGAGACCACAAGGGCCATCCAGTCCAACCCCATTATGCCATGCAGGAAATCCAAATCAAAGCATCCCCAGCAAATGGCCATCTAGCCTCTGCTTAAAGACCTCCAGGGAAGGAGACTCCACTACACTCCGGGGGAGTTTGTTCCACTGTCGAACAGCCCTTACTGTCAGGAAGTTCCTCCTAATGTTGAGGTGGAATCTCTTTTCCTGCAGTTTGCATCCATTGCTCTGGATCAGCCTTCAGGTGATGTGGAAGACTGAAGGCTCCTGCTGTTGGTCAGACTAGGCATTTCTGAGCTAGATGAATCCATAGTATAGACTTGGTATAAAGTAGTATCCTATATTTTGTTCCTCTGTAATAAACGAGGGCCAGCTTCCTCGATATCCAGTCCTTCAACAGAATACAGTCTCCCATTCTCCGCCTCCATCTTCTTTAGGGGAGGAGGGAACTGGGGAAGGAGAAAGAACTCAGCTGTTTGTACTTCATTTGGTTTCAAATGTTCATATAGCTAAAAAAAAGTGATTTGGGCAGCAGAGCAAGAGCAACTCTATTAAGCGGCCACCGTGAGATTGTTTCTAGAAACCAAGGGGACAGTTTGTTCTCAGCTGGTCTTGTTCTGTGATCTTATAATAGAAGCCAGGGCTTCAGCAGTCTGCTCTGCACAATAACAGCTAAGTAAGGAACACAGAATCAAGAAAAATCTTTCTCTGAATTTCTCTTCCACACCAAGGGGAAGAGGAGGGGGATTGAGGACAAGCATTTTTTTAAAATTAAAAAAAAGTTGTGGGTCAGTCTTTTTTTCCATAGCGCACGCGCGCGCACACACACACATGAACTGCAGTGTTCAAAGGGGTTCACAGAAGTGCACAGAAAAAGTTCGGACCAGATTTTACTCTGCCTCCCCCAGATCAACTTTCACATCCTTGGAAGGAATCTTTAGCCTAAACAATTATCCCTCCCCCCATCTTGTTCCTGAATAAGACTGTAAGGAAATTTCATCCAAAAAAAAAAAACCCCACAGTTCTTTTGAGGAGCAAATCTCAAAACCACAGTCATTATGAAATAATATATCTAGTGTCTTCTTTTTTTAAAAAAAAAATCCTGAAATTAATATAGGGCCCTTTCAACTACATGATTCTATTCTGCCATGGCTACATCCTATAGTATTCTGGGGTTTGTAGTTTGGTGAGGCATTAGAATTCTCTGGCTGAGAATTTTAAGTATTCCTTCCTAACATGAAAACCCCAGGATTCCCTAGGATGTTGCCAAGGCAGTTAAATTCGAAACATAGTCAGGGTGGCCAGATGTCTTAACTGCAAAGGAGGATAAAGCACCAGAAAATGTAAGACATTATAAAATAAAATCTACAAACACTAATATAAATTCATGCTTCTTAGTCATGCTCAAAATGGACGAATTCCTCCTGGACAGAAGGTTGAAATGTAGGACATGTCCTGGAAAAGGAGGATGTTTATTCACCCTGATTATAGCACTATAGTTGTATAGGGTGAAATGCTTATCATCTATTGATAATTAAAGCTGCAATCCTTTACTTACCTACCTGCATGTAGAACCCAGTGAAGATGTTGGGATTTAACTTCTGACTCTGAGTATACACTATTGAATGTTAGCTAAACTGGTATATCATCTCTAGGTGAGCTCAGAAAAATTAATTTTTAAAAACTGCAACTCCTAGAATACTTAATCTAGAATGACCAGCAACCTTGCAGTCCAAAAAAGGAACTTTTCCAAGCAATGGGCTATGTCTACAAAACAGCTTCCCATAATTTCAGTATGATGGCCCATAGACCCCAAGTGGAAAAATGGGGTGTATTCAGCATGCCCTCCCCACAGCAAGACTACCATATACTCCATAGGAAATAATTGTGCTGATTGTACCCAGGATGACCCTTCATTTCTCTACTGTGTAAACTGGCAGGTGACCAAGGGCCCCTTCATATTACACAGTTATAGGACTATGATTGCATTAATTTCCATACTGCTATTCTATGCAATCTTGGGATTTGTAGTTGGGAGCATTTAGAATTCTCACCTAAAGACCTCCTCACCAAACTATAAAGCCCACTATTCCACAGGATGCAGCCATGCCAGCTAAAGTGGAATCATAGTGCTCTAAGTGTATAGTGTGCAAGGGCCCCAGATGAATCCAAAGGACCCTTTCCATGTACACTGGGATGGAGCCAATCCACTAAAGTGGAACAGGGAGAGTGTGTTTTTTGGAGAAGGTGTGATCAGGGTTTGATTCCCAGCTTGAGCAAAAAGCTCATTGAGTGATCTTGGGCACATCACGTACTCTCAGCCTCAGAGGATGGCAATGGCAAACCCCCTCTGAAGAAACTTGCCAAGAAAACCCTGACCTTATCACACTAGCTCAGAAACGGGATTTAAAGTAGATTTAAACTAGAAAATACCCTAAATGTGGGAGGTTTATCACACGACATTTCTGCAAACCTGAAATAAAGCAAAAATAAAGCGAATGCAAAGGGGAGAAAACGACACCATTTTACTTTTGGGAAGTTCCAAAAATAAAAAGGTGTCATTTTTCTCCCCTTTACGTTAGCTTTATTTTCACATTATTTCAGGTTTGCAGAAACGTCGTGTGGTGAACCTCCCACATTTGCATTTTTTTCTACTTTAAATCCTGTTTCTTAGTGGGATTCCTCTAGTATGATAATGTCCTTTGCTTTAGGATCACCATAAGTAAAAAATGAGGTAGAGGCACACAACAACAACAACAACAACTCCAGGGCACTTTCTTTGCATGAATGTGGTCTCATGCTGAGTCTGTGACATCTCTGGAGAGGTAGCATGTAGCAAAACTGAGAAAGATCTTTTCCCGAGACATATGGTCATGAAAAATGTAGTTTTTGGAGAAGAGGCAACTTTCCAAATCCACAGCCACCATGGCCAGTGCTTTGAGTAATATCTAACTTCTGGGTAGCACATTTGTCTGACTCAGTCACAGTTCCAGAAAATGGCTCACAATGTTCTAGAGACATGGTAACTAAATTAGAAAATAATAGGATATGCATGCATGCACACCACCATTTTGCAGGCTCCATGCAGATTCTCAACTCCAAGGGCTTGGCAACCTATGACCTAACAGGGCTCGGCAACCTACAGCCCTTGTTTCTAAACTCTTAACTCCATTAGCTGGCACAGGCAATGGACAGGGATGACAGAAAATGTGATATAATAGCATCTGGATGACCCTAGGTCTCCCACTTCTGCTCCAGACTGTCAGAATTTCTCCTCCAAACATAATATTTTACTGTGCTAAATCTTATGGCAACATTAAATCACGATCTATTGGGAACTTTGTTAGTGTGTGCAAAACTGGAAGTCTCAGAGCCAAATCTACAATCTGTAATATAAGACATGAGAGATCAATATATTCAGGAAAGTGGATCTCCTGCTATTTATTTATTTAAAACTTGAACTTTTAACCTGTCTTTTCACACCCTGAAAGGAGTCCCAAAACAACCTACAAACCCAGAAAGCGTATTAAATTTTTATTGATAACATGCCGGACCAAACGTTTGAATGTCTCTTTGTATAATTAACAGAACTGGGTGTCATGCGTTGTTTTATTGCCCCAACTCTTGGAAGGATCAGACTCTGTTTGCCTAAATGGCTGCCATTCAGTTCTGTTTAGGGATAGTAGCAGGGTTGCTTTTTGATTGCCTCAGAACAAAAGAATCCTTCCTGTCTGATAGAATATAAAGCAAAGCCCCAGCCAAAGCTCTAAGATTCACACACTAGTATTTATGAAGAAAAAAAAAATACTCACTCCAGATTATTGAGCTCAGGGCTGGTTGATGATTTCCTATATAGTAACCTACACTTTGAACTGGGACTACAAACTAATTGTCAGTCAATGCAACCACTAAAATATTAATCTTGATCTGCTCCCTTTCTTTGTGCCTATCAGAGGATAAGTTGCCTTTTAACTTTTTCATACCTTCCAACATTTCACAGATGAAAACTGGGACACATGTGGCCAAACTACATCAGCGTGTACAAGTTATTAATGGGGCAGAACCCACAAACTAGTAGAAGAAGCAATTTACTTTTGCCTGAGCTAACTGAGGACAAGAATCTGCCCTCTCTTCTCCTCCTACTGAGTGACCTGTCACACTGTAAAAATAAGGCAGTTTGACACCATTTTAACTGTCATGGCTCCATTCTGTGGTATCGTGGGGTCTGTAGTTTGGTGAGGTATTCCGCCTGGTCTCTGAAAGAGCATTGGTGCCTTACCAAACTACAAGTCCCAGGTTTCAGTAGGATAGAGTCATGACAGTTAAAGTGGTGCCGAACTGCTTTATTTCTGCAGTATGGATGCACCCTGAGTTAGCTGAGTGCAAACTACTTTTGCATTTTTGAACTCACTTTGCAGCAACTGAAGTAAGTGGAGGACAAAGGGGGGGGAGTGGGAATAAGAGAAAGAAACTGCATCATGGGATTTGCATCCAACAACATTCAGATAACCGCATATCCCTTGTCACTACTGAGGAAAAATACTGAAATGGCTTAAAGTACAAGAATGCATGGCAATAGTTCTCAAACATTGGCCCTCCAAATATTTTGGATCTCAGGTTCCAGAAGCCCTAGTCAATATGGCTGATGGCCAGGAATCCTGGGAGCTGAAATCCAAAGCCCTGGAGGGTTAAATCTCAGAACCATTGCATGAAAGAAAAGAAATGGTCAGTTACACTAAAAAGGTTACCAAACACTTCTGTGCCTTTTTTAAAAATCATAACTGAAAGTTCAGCATTAGGTTGTCCTTCAGTGTAGTGGCAAATTTTGGAAGAATTCATCATGAGAATTCTGGCAGGAACTCCAAAGGCACCCATCACGACAATCCCTACATCCCCAAGGCGAAAGCAAAAGTGGAGGAAATTATGTCAACGCAATAAAACAACAACAACATACCGCCCTAAGAATTTTAATCTCCACCTCCCTCAAAGGGCCTACATTCCATGGTTCAAGTAGAACAGACCCACTCAATCAATGCAACATATACAAAGGCTGATTTTATCAATTCCCATTGATAAAATCAGTCAAGTTCAATTGGAACTAATACTTGGATTTAAGTGGAGGTCTTTTGTAAGGCGTTGTTGTTGTTGTGTGCCTTCAAGTCATTTCCAGCTTATAGCTACCCTAAGGTGAACTTATTGTGGGGTTTTCTTGGCAAGTTTCTTTGGAGGGGATTTGCCATTGCCATCCTCTGAGGCTGAGAGTGTGTGACTTGTCCAGGGTCACCCAGTGGGTTTACATGGCTGAGCCAGAATTTGAACCCTGGTCTCCAGAGTCATTGTCCAGTGCTCAGACCACTACACCATGCTGGCTAGGGGACCCTAATGGCCCATTCATGTCCAAGCCAATCTCCAAAATATTTTGCCTAATAATAGGACTCACTCACAAAAAGGTATTGTTGCTGTGGAAGGGGGAAATCCTCTCCCTTGCTACTGTGAGGATTCCAGCCAGAAGTAGGGAAGCTTCAGGGGAATGTATCTTCTTGGAAGTCACATTCTGTCATAGCTCAGGTTCTTGTATATCACTGAGTATCTTACCTCATTCTGCTCCAATAGAAACAGTGAGCACCCTGCCTACAAAAAGGTAACATACACAACTGGGGACATAAGCAGTGTCCTAAATCATTAGAATTTTTCTGTACCAAGACAAATCCAACAAAACTTATTTGCAGGTCCCAAGTGTCCGAGGGTCACAGGCTATCCTGGAAATCCTCATTGCAACAAACGTGAGATTACTTAACGAAGCGCTCTGTAATGAACAGGCCAATTCAATACAGAATCTGGCAGAGAAAACCTGGATTCCCACCAAAGTGTAATTTAACATCCCCGAGCCGGGAAGACATGATTGAGAGAGTCTGCCTCGGAAGTGACTCTGAAGGGCACTTCATAATTGCAGTGCTAATGGAAATGCTCCATCAGTACTAATTTATTTCACATTTCTGAAGCATCTCCAAAATAAGTCAAATTACTTCACTAGAAATACCAGTTCTGAAGGTGACACTGTTTAAAATCCTCTTGACTACTCACAACAAGCGGATGGGAGTGATCGGGGAGAGGCAACGGCTGGGCTCAACCTCAACATCCATGTAAATCTTCATTCATAATCCATCCATCATCAATTTGCATGTGGAATGATGTGGGCTGGCCAAAGTTGCTTGAGTGATCCAGTTTCCAACTACAAATTTCAGCCGCATTTGGCAATCTTGGTAACACAAAGCTTAGATGTGGTGTGTGGACTGCAACTCCCAGAATCCCCCAGCCAGCGTGGCTACTTTTCCAAACTCAGCTGACAATCACTTGGCAACAGCAATGCCTTCCCTTCAAACTTCTGGTCCTCTGCTACAATGTGTCCTATGTGAAATTGACCTTGATGGCTGTTCAGAAGCTTCAGCTGAAGCATATGGGCAGAAGCTCCACCATCTGTCCTTCTGTCTTCTACGCATAAGTGAAGAAATTGCTTTTGTCAGATATTATGCAAAGCAGTGAGTGTGGCGTAATGGTCTGAGTGTTGGACTCTGACGCTGGAGACCAGGGTTCAATTCCCACCTCGGTCATGAAACCCACTGAGTGACCTTGAGCAAGTCACTATTTCTAAGCCTCAATGGGCGGCACTGGCACAAATCTTAGCAAGAAAACCCCATGATAGTTTTGCCTTAGGCTGTCTATAAGTCGGAAACAACTTTAAGGCACACAACAGTGCAACTTAGTGCAGTTGTTGAGCGGTGTAGTGGTTATAATGCTGCAAGTGGGGAGATCCACCACCTGCTGAGCCCTGAAACTCACTATGGGACACTGAGACGGAGGGTCACTCTCTCAGCCTGATCCACCACACAAGGTGAGCATGAGGCAGGGGAAAGCCACACATTTTGTTTGAGCTCCATGTGAAAATAAATGTAGTGAACAATTAAATTAAATTAACATTTAAATTAGACTTTCCTCAACTGTTTGCCAGGTGGGTTGGTCTACAAATCCCATTGCACACTCCAACCAGCTAGCTAGCTAGAGTGGTGAATAAATAGGTAGGTAGGTAGGTAGGTAGACAAGAGTCTACATTTCCCCTGCATTCCATCAATGCACTCCCTCGGAAGGTGATAGAGTCTCCTTCCTTGGAGGCCTTTAAACAGAGGCTGGATGCCCATTGTCGGGGATGCTTTGATTTGGATTTCCTGCATGGCAGGGGGTTGGACTGGATGGCCCTTGTGGTCTCTTCCAACTCTATGATTCTATGATTCTAAGTGATTTAAGGTCACTTAACGGCAGGTTGCATAGTGGTTTGGGTGTTGGACTGTGACTCTGGAGACCAAGGTTCAACTTCCATGAAACCCATTGGGTGACCTTGGACAAGTCACATGCTCTCAGCCTCCGGGGAAGGCATTGGCAAACCTCTGAACAAATCTTGCCAAAAAGGAAAAAAAAAACCCACGATAGGTTCTCCATAGGGTCACCATAAATTGGAGATGACTTGAAGGAAGGGCCAAATGCTGACACTGTCCATCCCAGTGCAATTCATGGGTAACATGTGGGGCAGCATTCTTCACAGCAGTTCCATTGCTAGGGAACTCAGGCTTGCTTTTGTTCAGGTACCTCCTTCCCAGCTCCAGCACTTAGATCCTTGTGTGGATTATCTGTGGTTTAAGTGGTGAGCAAGCAAAGTGAGGTTGAGAAATGGGACTTTACATAAGTCCCGGTGTCTGATTTTGTTCTCTACTCCCACATTCGTCCCCTTCTCTGACCTGGGATGACTTGTGAAGCAGGCAAGAGACTTTGGCCCTTGGATTTTATTGGAGTCAGCAAGGTCTTAGTGACAGGAAAAAAAAGGTGGGGGGGGGGGAGAGGGGAGAAGAAACAGATTCACAAAGTGTTGCCTTCACAATTCTGCCTTTGAGATCCTAACTGTCATCAGCCTACCTGGGTAATATGGAGGCAGCCATGCAAATGTCTCCAAAAGAGAATGTGGAGTCTCTACAGAGCATGAAAAAGTTACTTTTGGGACTTCAGTTCCTTAAAAAGAACAGTTACAGAGTTACAGTCCAAAACCTCAACTTTTCCAAGAATTGGATCGATACATATTGAATCGTCCCTGGGTTCTTTGATGAAGGATGGGAGAGAGACCTTTGAGCCACTATGTTCTTTGATGGATCTGAATGGTGCAGGAGAACACTGCTCTGGCCCCTGGCCACTGTCAGCCAGTAAGAAGCTGCCAGTCAAATTGATCATCCACCCAGCTGACTGGCAACTGATTCTGGGAACTCAGGCAAAGGTCTTTCCCAAACCTTGGGACACTATCTTTAAAATGTAGGTAGTTATAATTCTGATTCCAGCCTCCAAAAGCAGATAGTTAAAATCAATCAGAAGTTTTTTTAAAAAAGCTTTCTATTTTCCGGTTTCTCAGCATTTTCTTTATTGCTTGTAGTAGAAAATACTGTTCTCTCACTGAATATGTTTTTGCTTCAGCATCTGCAATACAGCATGAATCACAATGCAAGCCAGCACTGGCATGATTATGTCCTACAGAATCCTGGGATTTGTAGTTTGGTGAAGTAGTCAGCCTGGTCTGTCAGAGAGCTCTAGAGCTTCACAAAACTGCAAATCCCAGAATTCTGTAGGACAGTCATGGCAGTCAAACTGCACCCTAAGTTGCAACATCCTACATTAATATCTTAGTTATTGGGAAAGTAACTACTGTACATAATTGCAAGTGACTAGTTATTTGTAGCTGGTTACTTGCAATGCCTGACTCTTCCCTCCACTGCCATGGCATCTTGGGGGTTCGCCTTTCAGTGGAGTTGTGAATCTGCTCCAGGTCTTGTTCCAGACTCTAAAGGACCTATCCAAGGTGCCCTCTCTAAACAGGTTCAGCACTCTGGAAAGTGCCATTAAAATTCAGATTAAACCCCAAAGTGAATTCACCACAATTCACTGCTGCCACTTGGTCCTTTTAACCAGAAGTGTGAGATCTTCTGCATACAAGCAATCTGCTGTGTTCCTGAAAACAATCTCAGGTTTTTCTCCTTCTGTTTTCAACAGCAACATCACACACACACACACACACACACACATACCTCATTCAAGGGCACACCACATTTTGTGTAGCTCTGTTGCCACTGAAGCTGCCCTGTTGAGTTTCTTCAGCTGGCTCCTGGTTATCATTAAACATATGTACACCTTCTCATGGATCCCTCTTGTTATTCCGCCTGAATAGCTCTGTGTCATTCAAAAGGTTTGCATAATTTAAAGCGAGAGAGTGGAGGAGAAAGAGAGAGAGGTGCTGTGACAGCAGCAAGTGTGAAAATGTCTATTGCCAACTCCGAGCATTTTCAGTCTTGACACCGTTTCTAGCCAAAGTCCTTTGCCAGGCCTCCTTCAGCTCCAACTCGAGCATATGCCAAAGTCTTCTCTTGTGACCTTGATAGGGGCATTACAAACACACCAGAAATGAGGTTTTTAGAATCAGGACAAAGGGTTCTCTTTATTTTCGCAGATGGTTTTTTTAAAAAAAAGATGGTATTTATCTTGTGAGTCGCCTTGGGTCCCTTTCTGGAACAAAGGAAACATCAAAATGAAATAAATGAATAAATATTTGTTTAAAAGGGGGCGTCCCGGCTTCCCTCTTGCCTCTAACCTTGGAGAGCACTGATCCGGGTTCCAGCAAGGTTGCCTACAGGGTCAAATTGTGTTGGCAGAAGGGTCAACTTGGGTAAACCTGGATGAGTTGGCAGAAGGCTGGGGTCATAAGTGGGCAACTCCTCTCCAGGCTCACACTTGCAGTGAGGACATCTGTTCATATGCAAACAATACCGTAACACTAGCAGAAAACCTCCCAGGCCTGGAACAACTATTAAGAAAGATCAAGGAAGAAAATGCAAAGGCAGGCCTGCTGTTGGACATAAAGAAAACAAAAATAATGACCACAGAGAATTTACATAAACGCAGCCTAGCCAATGAAGAAATAGAAATGGTAAGGGAGTTCCCATACCTGGGATCAAAGACTGATAAAAACAGGGACTGCAGCCAGGAAATCAGAGGAAGATTAAGAATGGGGAGGGCGGCTATGAAAGAACTAGAACAGATCATAAAATGCAAAGATATACAATGCAACACAAATGTTAGAATCAATCAGGGGTAGGCAACCTTTTTGAGCTGGGGGCCGGGTTGCTGTCCCTCAGACAACTGGGGGGCCGAACTCAAAATGGCGCCTGGAGCTGCGTGGAAGCTGCAGCGGGGGCGGCAATCGGCGGCAGGACCGGGCTGGGGCTGGTCCCAAGGCCTTGCCAGGCCGGACCCGGCCCATGGGCTGTAGGTTGCCGAACCCTGAATCAAACCATTGTATCCCCTATTACAGTACAATGTATGGATGTGAGAGCTGGATAGTTAAGAAACAAGATGGGAAGAAAATCAAGATCTGAGATGTGGTGCTGCAGAAGAGTGCTGAGGATACCATGGGCAGCTAAAAAGACAAAGAAATGGGGCCTAGATCAGATCAAACCAGAACTCTCCCTGGAAGCCAAGATGACAAAACTGAGGGTGTGATACTTAAGGCACATCATGAGAAGGAAGGACTCACTGGAAAAAACAATAATGCTAGGGAAGTAGAAAGAGAGAAAGGCTGCATGCTAGATGGATGGACTCTTTTAAGGAGGCAACAGGTATGGGTTTTCAGGACCTAAGCAGAGCAGTGGAAGACAGAGAGTTTTGCAGGTGTCCCATCCACAGGGTTGCCATGGGTCAGAATCCACTTCAGGGTGGTTAACAACAACAACAACAACAACAACAACCTGCCTTATTGGGGTATGTGTGTGTCTGCCTTTGGCCTCTTCCCTCCAAAGAGGTCCCCAAGGAAGTTAGCTCCAGTCTCCCACAGTTCTTGCTCCTGGCTTGTTGGAGCCTCCAAGGGAGAGAAGAAAGTCCTTTGCCTCCTGAGTGGCAGAATTCAAAGATATAGCTGTGTTAGTCTGTGGAATCAGTATGCAGAAAGATCGTGTAGCTCGTTTGAGGCTCACTGAAAGAAAGACGTGGGCAGCAGGAGCTTCCCTGGACTTCAGTCTACTTCCTCAGATGCAGTTGGATATAATAATGTCGCTTTTTTGAGTCTAACTGAAAGATAGAAGTGGGCAGCAGCAGCAGCAGCAGGAGCTCTCCCTGGACCTCAGCTTCCTTCCCCAGATGCCTTTGGCTCCGAGGGGCGTCTCAGTCTATCCTCCTCTTCCCTTTTCCCCCTCTGTGACGTCACAGACCCCCCTGTCCGGGCCTTCTGCCGCCACCCCATTGTGACGTCACAATCAGCCCACAAAATTGCTTTCCTTTTTTTGAGCCGGCAGGGACCTCCTGGCGCTGGCGCTCCCTTCCCTTCCTTCCTCTAGTTCTCTTTCTGCCTCTGCTCTTGCTCTTTCTCCTGCTGAGCGGCCGGGGCTTGGAGGGGCGACCGAGGGAGGAGCTCCCTCCTCCTCCTCTTCTTCTTTTTCTCCTTCTCCTCCTTTTTCTGCTTCTGCTGCCCAACCCTCTGGTCCCGCTCTCCCTGGCCTCCCTTCTTCCGCTGGGACCCAGCAGCCTTGGCTCGGAGGAAGAAGAGGAAGAGGGGAAGGAAGGAAGGAAGGAAGGAAGGAAGGAAGGAAGGAAGGAAGGAGCCACCGGAGGAGAAGAGAAGGTAAACGCTCTTGGGACCCCGGGGAGGCGCCCAGCTGTTGCTCAGGCTCCGCTTCGCCTTCTAAGGGAAAGAGGCGCCCGCCCTCCTCCTTTTCCCGGACCCGTCCTCCATTCCTCCCAGGAGGGATCCCCAAAGAACCCTCCTCCATCATTGTGGGCCCAGGCGTCCTCCTTTTCTAGGATGCGTCCTCCAAAGAGGGGGTTCCCAAAAGGCCCTCCTCCCTTTGGAGCATCCATCCTTCCGATTTTGGTACTTCGAGGGGTGCATCCATCCTCCTTTTCCCGGACCCGTCCTCCATTCCCCCCTTTCTCCCTTTGGGTCTCTATTTTCTATTGGGGTGTTTGGAGCCTTTCGTTGGCCCCGTCCTCCATTCCATTTGGCGAGGACCTCTGCTCCCCCCTTGGTTCCAAGCCAGGCTCGGAGGATGGGCTGGGATGGAAGGGGGGCCTGATCCTTGGGGGCAGCAGAGCTCCCTTCCCAGCCCCAGGCCCCTTTGAGACCCCCTTCCTTCCACGTGCCTCCTCTGCCTCTGCTCTCACTTCCCCGGGAGAGCTGAGGGCCACGAGAGAAGGAAAGAAAGACACACACCAGACACAGACACACAACACACACATACTAGACACACACACACACAAGATAGATACAGGCACATAACACACACACACAACACAACACAGACACACACCACACACACAACACAGATATAGACACACACACACACACACCCCAGACACACAACGCACACAAACCACACACACACACAATAGGTCTCCCTTGTGGTCTCTTCCAATTCTATGATTCTATGAATACACACACACACACACAGACACCACCTTGAGGGGCCTGTGGCAGCAACAAGTGTTGCAGGCTGACTACTGGATCCCTCCCTCCCTCTTCCATAGATGCTCCTGGGAAAGGCAGTGGTGGGTGGTACAGCACCCAGTGGGCACTGCTTGGGCCCCAGGAAAATGCCTGACTGGCAGAACTTGGGAGGAGGTTCCCTTTGGCTTTGGTAGCAGGACTGGCCTCCCTCCCCCTCTCCTTTGCAAATCCCAGGGCACAGGATGGGGTCCCCATCTCCGCCAAGGAGGACAAAAAAGCATGGAGGACCAGAGAAAAACTCTACCCACTCGGATCAGTGCCAATTCACGCTTCTTAGGGGTGCTCAAGACTGAGGACACTTGGGAGTCCCTCCTGGAGAGAAGGCTGAAACAGAGGACAGGTCCTGGAAAGGGGAGTGGACCCCTGGCCGCCCTGAGCTGAAAACACTTATAGAATTATTAAATTCATGCATCTTCATAATGCTTGAAATAGAGGACATTTGTGGGATTCCTCCAGGACAGATGGTAATGAAATGGAGGATGTGTCCTAGAAAAGGAGGACGCCTAGTCACTCTGAGCAAAAAACAAACAAACAAAACCCTTGAAGTATTAAATCCATGCTTCTTAGTGCTGCTCAAGGTGAAGGGCATTTTTGACATTCCTCCAGGGCTGCATGCACACTGGAGAAATAACCTGGTTTGGGAGCTCTGGGCCCCACAACTAACTCCAACTCCCAGAATTCCATAGCCTTGAGCCAGGGCAGTTAAAGCGGTGCCAAACCGGGTTATTTCTCCAGTGTGCATGCAGCCCTGGACAGAAGTTTGAAATAGGGGATGTGTCTTGGCCTCCCTGCACACACACACACACACACACACACACACACACACACACAGCCCTCTTCCCATGTTGGGTCCAGCAAGTGGGGGGCAGACATCACTTCCAAAACTGTGCTCAGACATGGAGGCATTCCTCGTCGTAAGAATAGACCCTCAGGTTGAGGTTAGGTATCCCAGGTTCTTCAGAAGGTGATGGTCCCCTCCAGGGGGACAAGAGCATCTCCACCTGAACCAGGACCTGGACTGGGGAAAGGGTAGTCTTCTGTAGTGGTTTGAGCTTCAGGGCTCTGGAGACCAGGATTTCTATCCTGGCTCTGCCATGGAAACCTACCAGATGCCCCTGGGCAAGTCCCATACTCTCAGAGGATGGCAATGGCCCCCCCCCCCCCGAAGAAACTTGCCAAGAAAACCCTGCAATAAGTCAGAAGTAACTTGAAGGCACACAAAGTGCATTGGAAAGGTGATCTGGCCCAGCTGCTTTCTCAGACTGAATTTATAAGATATTTACATATCTCTTTACATACATTTATATATTATACATTCTCTCAAGATGCCAGCCACAGGAATAAACTCTTCTAGAACATGGCCATATGGCCTGAAAAACCCACAAAAAATTATGGATGCCGGCCACGAAAGCCTTCGACATCACATTTACATATGTATTTGTTATCTGCTTTCATGTCATTTCCGGCTTAGAGCTACTATAGGATTTTCTTGGCAAGATTTGTTCAGAGGAGGTTTGCCATTGCCTTCCCCTGAGGCTGAGAGCATGCAACTTGCCCAAGGTCATCCAGTGGGTTTCATGGTTGAGCGGGGAATCGAACCCTGGTCTCCAAGGTTCTTAGTCCAACTCTCAAACCACTGTGCCACGTTAATACCACTTTTTCTTCATGACTGTGTATACTCATGTATAAGTCTAGAAATTTAGGTTTAAAAATTGACCCAAATAACCTGAGTCAACTTATCCATGGATCAATGTAAGTATTGCATTGTAACACAAAGGCAAAAGTTTAATCTGCCCTAGAAGCACTGACCCCCTTCTAGTCTCTCATCCATCCAGCCTTTAGTATATGTACTAATAGTTATGCCTGCTGGAATTTAGTAAGTTCTTTGAAATTATTTTCCTTTATTTCATTCTTTAAATCCTTTATTATATGTGCCTAGGTTTTACTCTCGACTTATCCACGGGTCATATCAAAATCCATAATTTTGGCCCCAAAACTTGCCCTCAACTTATATACGAGGTTGACTTATAGTCGAGTATATATGGTAATTTCAAGGGGGCACATACAGTTCTTCTCCATACTTTTACTGTCGCTCAACAACTTTGTAATGTAGACTAGGCAGAGAGAGTGTCTCCTGGCCTTACTCAGTGAGTTTCATGGCAGATGGGGAGTTGAGCTTGGATCTTTAAAGCCCAGCCTTCCACTGCTAAGTTCTTCATAGTCTCTATTGACGGGGCTAAAAGTTGTTGGATTTCAACTCGCAGAAACCCCAGCCTCCATAGTCAGTGGCCACAGACTCAGGGAGCTGAAGTCCAACAAGATCCAGAGCTGCCCTGATTGACCACCAGGTTACTGATGGTTAGCTATACAGTGGTCCCTCCCCATTCCCTAGGGTTAAGGGTGAAGGACCCCCATGAATGTGGAAAAACTGCAAATAAAACAAAACTATTTTTTTTTATCTAAGGGTAAAATGGAATCTAGGAATCTCCAGGACCTCCAGTTCAACTCTGTGGTCAACATCTTCCAGAAGTTGATCACAGAATCATCCTGGAGGACCTACAAATGTCTAGAGAAGTGTTTTCTCTTGGAACTTCAAGGTTCTTCAGCACAACTCTGTGGTCAAGTTCCAGCAGAATTACGCTGGAGGTCTCTTAGAGATTCCTAGAGAGAACATGTTAATCAAAGCAGCAAAAGCCAAAGCCTCAAATGCAAGGGCCAACTGTATTCTCCCACCACCCACAGTAGTCTTTCTATGTGGGGAAATGATGTCCCTCTTCCACAGGAAGGATGTGGCCTCTTTGGAGCTACAGAAGTGATGAAACTCATGGAGCAAGTTTATAGCAATCCACCATTAAAACAGGCACATGCAGCTCTTTCAGCAAACATTCCTGTTCAAATAGGAGACTAAAGCTGGAAATGTTTTCTTGAGTGGGGTTTCCTTTTGAGCAAGTGTCCAGTTAAATTGGGAGAAGCGGAGTTCTTGGACTCCCCATCTGCATTGCCTGGATGGTGACAAGTTGGAGGGCTGTCACGTTTAGTTTTTCCTGGTGCTGTAGAGGACGGAAAGTTTTTTGGGCAACTCACTGCTAAAGTAAAGGGAATTTATTCCTGACCCAAATTGTAGCCTGGTCAAGAGAATGAAAAGATGTAACAGCCAGGTGTACCACTTGGAAGTGTTGAGAGAAAACAAAGGAACCCTGATGGGTTGTGCCAAGCTGTATTGTATCCTTCAGAGAATGACAGTCTTCCTTTCTTGGTCTCATCAGGTGCTTTTATTTGAAGAGGCTTCTTTGCTATTGGAAAGCATGTACTTTGATTAGAGTGTTGCAAGATAACTTTTTTCCTGACTTCATCAAGGAGGAACTTTCTGTGGGCTAGTTTGCATGTAAGGGCCTGAACAGACAGGCCAAAATAAAGCTGCTTCGGGTCACTTTGGAGGTATGCTGTTTAAATGATGCATGTGTCCTAAGAGGCTGGAAGCCACGCCAAAGCCATGCTCCAGTCCTAAGCACTGGAGCGCAGCTTTGGTGCGGCTTCCAGCCTCTTAGGACACATGCATCATTGAAACAGCATACCCTTAAAGTGTCCCGAAGCAGCTTTAATTTGGCCTGTCTGTTCAGGCCCTAAGTGTATTATGAGAATTGGGGTGCATTTTCACACATTTGCATTAAGTTATCTTCATGTTCCTGCACAAATTTGTCTCTATTTGCAACTGTTCGCCTTCCCTCTGCTAAAAATATGCAGCCATCCAAATGCATACAAAGCAGACAGGTGGCCACATGTGCAATAATGCGAATTTCTCTGGATTTCAATGGCTACTCCAGTAAAAAAAATATGCGAAAACTTTTTTCGTGGAGTTTGAGGAATTTTATGCTCCCCTCCCAAGTCTAAGGTCCTGCAAATCACAGGTGGCCAGATGACATTCTACTTGACTGGATTGGGGAGTATTTTAAACGTTAGCAAGATGTATGGCTCAGTCCATTTTGATTTTGCCCATGTGTTGACATTCCTCTGAAAATGATCAGAAATCTCCCAAATAATTGGGTCATGGGCATTTATTTTCTATGTGTGGGAGCTGCTCAAAGTAGACTGAAGTCATTGATGGGGCAGTGGAGGAGAACTTAGAACCTTCTGGAAGAAAAGCAGGAGAGAAACATAAGTATATGGATGTATAGGCATCACCCAAACAGTTCCATTGGTGTAGGAGGAGGAAAGAATAGTGTTAAGTTTTATTTGTAAACGTGGATTTTATGTTTGGTTTTGCTTTGTGCCATTTTGTGAACTTCTTTTCCTCAGCTCACAGTAATGCACTGGGAATGTTTAACTATAAAACATCTGACATCTTGTATTTTAAAAATATTAACAATGTTTTACTTTGCTGCGATAACCTCTACTCTGGGAGCTTAGTGGCCAGCAGACTTTGGAATGCAGGCGATTCTGTATTGCAGGGAAAAACCTTTGGGGTGATGTGGAAAGGCAATACCACTGCTTAGTCAGCAAGGAGATTTGCTCTCTGAAGATATAAGATCCTTCTTTCCCAGGGTGAAATATGCTGATTGTTCAGAAGTGGCAGCACCCGAAGGAGAGGCCAGCAAGGGTTTTTTGTTTTTTGGTATCATAGCCCCTGCAAAATGAGCCTTTGTTCAGGGCTGACCCTGGTGTAACAGCTGAGCCTGGAGTGGGTACAAATTATAACAAAGTTGAAAGTTCAGAGAAAGCTGCAGCAAAGAGAAGGTAGAGCAGCAGAGCAACAGGCAGTCCTATGACTTCCCCGGCAGCTCCTTGATCAAGATCTTGCACACAGATGTCCCCTAGATTGGCTATGCATGAAAAGCATCACAGATTTAGTTAGGAGGTTACCCTACCTAGTCCAGCACCTCCCCCCCCCCCAACAGCATTCAGGCATGCTGCCTGGCAATGGTGTCTTTATGTTGGGTGTCACTCATTGCCTGGGGATGGTGGTGACCAAAAGAGCATACTCCTCTGGCCCCAGGCTTTCTCCCTAGGGGAAGCCCAGGGCTGCATCAGCCAACAAGGGTGCATGTTTGCCTCTTCTGCCTCAAGGTGGAAGGATGGTACAACTGGGTGTCACCCCTCTTCTGGGTGTCACCCGGTGCGATCGGCACCCTCTTAATGATGCCACTGCAGCCTGGGAAAGCCTGTCATGACTTCCTTGGCAGAGGACTCTGTTGCATTTCTATCTCTCTGTCATTTGTGGAAGGCTCAGGAAACCATGCAAGAGAGAGAGAAGCCGAAGCAAGTGGGTCAGTTCTGGTTTCTTACTGGTGGTTGTTGCAGTTGTAGGCCTAACTCTTGTGCTGCATGGCATGACATGGCATGGCTTGGTTGGGAGGGGACAAAGGAGCCTTTGCCGCTGTGAACCAACGGCTGCCAGCTGGCTCCTGGAAAGGAATGTGTTTAGTAAGGTGGTACACAACAGCATCACTGCACGTAGTGCTGTACAAGTAAAAGAACAACAAAGCAATGAGAAGTCGAATGCTTTCATGGCTGGCATCCATAGTATTTTGTGGGTTTTTCGGGCTATGTGGCCATGTTCTAGAAGAGTTTATTCCTGATGTTTTGCCAGCATCTGTGGCTGGCATCTTCAGAGAATGCTATCCAGAGATGCTGGTGAAACATCAGGAATAAACTCTTCTAGAACATGGCCACATAGCCCAAAAAACCCACAAAAACTAACAACAAAGCAGTTCCCTGCCCATAGGCTTACAATCTATTCAAGACATGACACGAAAGGAAAATGGGATGGCAGTGTGGGAGGGGATTAAGTCCTGCAGATACTGCCTCTCTTTCTTACCCTCTGAGGACAAAGCAGTGGCAATTGGTCTGGAGGGAGGGCCTTTCATCTATTTCTGGACCTGTTCATGGTGGAACTGTGCCTGTGCCTTTTCTTTCCCTCTGAGTACAAGGCAATGGCAATTGAGATGGAGGGAGGGACTTTCATCTGCAATGGATGCACCAGGTGGGCACATTGAATTGGCAGCTGCAGGCTTGCTCTATGTTCTTTTATTCCTCATCTTTACTTTCCTACTTGTGGTTTTCTGAAGTCAATATGGGGAAGTTTTACATATTGCCAGTAGATGATGTCGTCAATGAGGCAAAACAGCTCTAGGAAAAATCCATTAGGATTTTGGGCTACTGTGAAAACTTTGTGATAGGTTCTCCTTAGGCGTCACTATAAGTGAGAAATGACTTGAAGGCACATAACAACAACAAACGGTGTCTAGTCAATTCCATGCTCCTGCCAGAAAGAATGCTTCTTTAGTCCATCTGGCCAAGTAATCACAAGCAATATGGGATGGTTGGAACTTCCCAACAAAGATTACATGACCAGTCAAAATGTTTGTGGCTTAAAACAGTGCTTAAAAATGTGACCCAAACATAGTGTATAGTTATATGATTGTACAGTATTTTTTGTATTGTTTGATTGGCCTCGCAATACGATTCTGCTGGAAAGAAAGCCTAAGCTTAGGTCCAGCTTTTCTCCAGCCTGGACTAGGACAACCCCTTTTCTCCAGCACATTTGGAGGGTACCACTTTGCGGGAGACTACCTTACTCGGATGGACTGCACTTCACAAGGTTCCTAGCCAGCAAGTGGTAAAGAATGCTGGCATTTGCTGTCCAACAACACTTGGAGGATCCCATGATTTTTACCCCTGTTTAGATCCAATTTTGCTGCTAGGCAGAGTGAAGCAGCTGCTTCAGTTGACAGATCTGGAGCATCTATTAAAGGACAGCAGAATGTCAAGTACATAACCCTTTCCACCACTTTGCATGTGTGTTTGTAAAGAATGCATATGGAGTTGGGTTGTCTGTCTTCATACCAAATTGCCTGGAATCTGAGTCTTTGCAGCAGGTGTGGAGAATACTGATATATCTTTCATCAGGCTGCTAAACTGGATTTTTGTTGAGTTACACCTTTCTGGAACTTGTGAAGCTTGAAGAAATAATTAGTGGCACTAATGATAAGCTTGACTATTTATATTTTCTGTACTCTGTGACCAATAGTGCTTGGAATGACTAGGTGAGTGGGGAGAAGAAATTATTAATAAAATATTTTTCCCCTAAGTGAATGTTTTGCTATTTTTAGGGTGAAGTTTGGTTCAGTGACTTTAAAGTATGTGAAGGTGTGAAGTCTGGGGTGGTGGTAGTGGAGAGGACAAAAAACCTGTACTGTCACCATCAGGCTAGGATCATGCAGAGAGGCTCTCCTTGCTTGAGATAACCATACAGTTCAGTAGTTTTAATATTAGTTTAAACTTTGTATCCAAATATGCTGCTTGCTTAGTCATTCAGACTGTGAATACATGAGACTCTTTATGTCCAATTAATACAGCTTGTCTATTACAAAATGTGTAGTTTCTGTTTTCATTTCCCCTATTTTTCAAACAGCAAAAACTAAGGTAAGATGTGTAACAATTTGTTCCCTTCTTGCCCTTAGAGGCCCTAGTCACAGTTTTTTCCTGATCTAAGCATTTTACATTTTTAAATATACTGAATAGTTATGAATGGAGCATTTCATGTTGTTCTGTGCTTCCAAATCATTTCTCGTGGCAACCCTAAGGCAACCCTAAATACTCTAAAGGCACCAGATCCCATATGATCTTGGAAGCTAAGTTTAGCCCTGGTGGATACTTGGATGGAAGGCCACCAATGGATACCAGGTGCTTGTACACTTATATTTCAGAAGAAAGAACTGGCAAAACCACCTCTGAGTATTCTTTGCCTAAGAAAATCCTAGGTAAATAATGGGGTCACCATAAGTTGACAGGCGACTTGAAGGCACATATGCACATGGCAAACCTGTCTTGGGGTTTTCATTGTTGTTGATTTCATGTTACTAAACCAGTAAAATAAATTTCAATTTCATATGCAAATAAGTATTGCTCCCATTTTCTGCCATTTTTGAGGGTTTTTTTTGGGGGGGAAGGCTCCAGAATTTTTTTGGGGGTAAAATCTGTTTTTTCCTCCATGGATTTGAAATGTCTGGAACCTTTGCACCTACTTATGTCATGTATGTAGTACATGTCCTTGACTTACATTGCTCATGTATGCATATAACTGACATGAGCACAAAGGGGTTGAATTCAGAAAAAGCCCTAGTAGAAAATTCAGCTGTAGACTCCTTCCTGGTTTGTTAATATAGTACTTATTGGTGATTCCTGGTCATGTGGCCCTGTCTTGACCTTTTTTGGCTATGTGTCATCATTGATCACAAATTGCAAAGTACTTGACAGCTTTTTTTAATCACAGCAAACATGTGGGTTAGAGAAAGCCATGTGAGGACTAGTTCACAATCCAACCAGCGATCTTCAGGACCTTCATGTGTTTGCAAACTCCTGTTTGCTGTGGATAGTGGGAGTGGAGAGGGGCACTTCTTATAGGGGCACTTGGGAGGGATGCGTTACCTCTTCCAAACTCCTACAAAGGCTTCCCTTGTGTGGTTTTTCTCTAGTCGGTCTCTAAAATAGGGAACATGCCATGTGGCCGGGTGAAGGATTAAAAATAGATAAATGAAGAAACATATTTTTCCTTTTTCATGTTTTCCCTGTGAGGACCACCTCGCAAAACTATGCTTTTAGCAGGGATCTTGACTTGTTTGGATTGAAAAGAAAGCGTCCACTTATCTGTCTAGTAATGGCATGTATCAGAGCACTGGTACATTTCTTGATATCTCCCACTAACCTCCCTATTTCCTTCCCTCCCCCTTTTGTGTTTGAAGGGCTCCTTGTGGTATTGTTTCCCATCTAAATCCATCGTGTATTGACTTGCCTGATTTAGACTTAACCATTATTATTTTGGACTGAAAGAATATGGATATCTGCTATTGAGTGACAGTGGATGTAAAAGATAATGGATACTTCTGGTAATACTGCGATGGTTTGGAATTGAGGAGTGCCCCTTTTTGAACCGGAACATTTTGCAACGATGTGTAATCAATCTTAAGTGATCCGTTTTGCTTTTGCTACAAAAGCTTCCATCTTGTTGTCTTACGAGGAAGTATTCATGGTAATGGTCATAATATATCAAACACATCCTTGAAGGTAGATTATTTCTACACTTCCTGTCAATGCACAGAACAAACATTGCCCGCCTGCAGGTGATGGAGTCTGGCATACCATTTTGAAAGGAAAGATTGCTATCTTGATTGGCCAGATATCTTCTAAAAACCTTTGTTTTCTTGAATGTGCTGATTATCAGAATCTCTTACCACTTTTCCCAGTGCTTTCCACCTGAGGTCTAGTCACTTGGCTGTCCCTTCTTTTTGTCACGACTAAGTGCCACTCATATAGTGAGAAAATACTGCAATGTAGTGTGGTGGCTCCTTTGGGCACAGGCTTGGGTTGTTGTCAGAGCTTGGAGTCTGCAGAAAAGGGTCCTGCCTGATCCTTGTTTGAATTTCTTTTTTTTACATTAACAGGATCAAATAGTTGGAATTGTTGGAAGGGATTGTGGAGGCCATGCAGTGCAGCTCCCTGCGCGTTGCAAGGAATCTTGTAGCTACAGCATCTCTGACAGATGACAGTTCGGTCTGTGCTCAAATGCTTTCTGAGAAGGAAGAGCCCTCCACCCAACCAGGCAGCCTGTTCTGCTCTCTTATAGGATACCTGTTGAGTCTCTGCTTTTTGTTGTTGGAAGATGGAATAGAGACTAGGTGAAGATAGCTTTGTGCTTCTAATACTGCTCTTTTTGGAAATAAATATCAGGAACAATTTCAATAGAGAAACGATTATGCATCAATGCCTATCATTTAGTTCTCAAGAACTGTGTTTCATTTGTGTTTGGTAGCTTTCAGATTATGGATATGTGCGTGTGTGCGTGTGAAGGAATACAAGATTGGACTTCTTCTCCTTGAAAAGCTGTGTGAAAAAATGTACCTCCTTAAGTGTAGCTTAAAACACAACGTTTCTAGAAGTTCATGCCCTTAACCCCTTGCTTATCCTGGTATACTAACCCAATAGGATTTAAGATAACAAATTAATAGAAATGATAACAAATTAATATAAAGGTGGATTGAGTAAATGACCTGTGTGCTGATTGCCTTCTGGAATTACTGTTTAATCTGTTCCATGAAGATGCAGGAAGCAAACATCTGATCTGGTACAATATCAATATCTTAGGTTGCACTGCAGAAATAATGTAGTTTGACACCACTTCAGCTCAATGCTGTGGAGTCCTGCAATTTGTAGTTTGTTGTGGCACCAGAGCTCTCTGACAGAGAAGGCTAAATATCTCACAAAATGACACATTCCATAATTACATAGCAATGAGACATGGCAGTTAAAGTGGGGTCAAACACCATTATTTTTGTAGTGCAGATATACCTCTTAGGCTACTATCCTATGGATGCTTATAGGGCCATAATACTCATTGTTATTTCCTTCTGAGCGTAGGATTGCACCAACGGTGGAGTGCTACTTAAAGTGTGTTCTAAACTTTGGCACAACTGCTACACTTTTGTCAGGGTTAAGCTCAGTGCCACTAACATTCTGGTCATATATTTGTCTGCAGAAGGGCATCTATTTGCTGTTTAATGCACTTGACCTAGTGTAACTCTTTGTGAGCTGAGATGCCATTCCCAGTTGGCAGATCTCAGGAAGTTTTTAAAAAGAAAATAATGAATATACAGGTTGAAGTTTTTAAAAAAGTAGCAGTGTTAGTCACTTGCAGCATAAAAGGGAGGAAGGGGGAGAAGGGGGAAAAAAAGACTAACTGGTTTTTATTTTAGCATGAACATTCATGTATATAAACACACTTCTTTGGATGCAGTAAAGAGTGATGTCCATGCCTCAGGATATAAAGCATCTTTACACAGTTGTGGGAGTTGGATGGAATGTAATAGCATCAAGAAAAAATGCAAATCATGAACATTTAGGGCAAGGGTCATGATTTGCATCTTTCTGGATCTTGTTATATTCCATCTCTCACAACTATGTAAATATACTTTATATCCTGAGGCCTGGATATCACTCTGTACTGCCTCTGTAAGAAATGGGCTTTTATCCACAAAAGCTTGTGCTAAATAAAAAAATGTAATCTTAAAGAGGAACTTCCTGACATTAAGGTCTGTTCTACCTCAAAGTGTAGTGGAGTCTCCTTCCTTGGAGGTCTTTAAACAGAGGCTGGATGGCCATCTGTCAGGGATGCTTTGATTGAGAGTTCCTGCATGGCAGGAGTTTGGACTGGATGGCCCTTGTGGTCTCTTCTAACTCTACGATTCTATGATTCTAGGTGCTGTTGCATTTATTCTCTTTCCTCTCCCTTCCCATCCCCTTTTTTCTACATGCTTGAGGCATCCGTAACTGACCCGCGGTATGGTGATGCTCTAATATAAGGGTGGGTAACTTCCAATGGGCCAAGGGAGGGCACATTTCTCCTCTGGGATTTACTGTAGTGCACACCAAGTCCGGAAGTGCCATAAAAACATTAAGCCATCTATTTCTAGAGAGAGATTAAAAGAGGGAGGGGAAGGTTTGGAGGGCTATGGGTCCACCCCCTGCTTTGACATAAATGAACAGCTCTGGGGAAGAAGCAAGTTTTGAGTTTTAAAATTGTTCAGGGGACTCTTGAGGGCTGCAAAACCAACTTTGGGTGGCACATATGACTTTTGCAGGACACTGCTTGCTTCTGCTTAGCACCCAAAAGACCATTTTTACTGCTGCTCAGTTATGGGTGGCTTCAGTGCCATTACAGTCATTCCTCTTTTAAAACCAGTTTGATAAAGTTCTGTGTAGTTGGTATGTCATTGCTAATCTGGAATGTCGACCTTGACTTTTGGAATGAGTTGCTGCTCATTCTCTTGGCTGGCAATGCTGTCATGGTGTGAGGGCTGTCTCTTGTCCAGTTTCACATGTGTAGTAGGATTTCACTTGATCACCTCCTCCTGGGGTGGGGTACAGACATCTTCTCCTGCACCCTTGCTGGCCACCTCTCCCATACATGTAACTTATTGAGGTGTGTAGGTCTACACACTGTTTCCTTTCACTTCTTTTGGAAAGTGGAACTTCTCCAGTGAACATTATATGTAGGTTACCTGTACCCAAATATGTGAGACAGTGTGCCTGTGCTTGATTGGGTGCTATTGAATTGCATGTGAGAGACTGTTGGATATGGACCATGTGTTCTGGCACTAATTATTACCCTACCCTATCTTTCCATATACCCTGCCAGCATGGCGTAGTGGTTTGAGTGTTGGATTACGACTCTGGAGACCAAGGTTCGATTCCCTACTCGGTTGTGAAACCCAGAGAGTGACCTTGGGCAAGTCATGTTCCGAGCTTCAAGGGAAGGCAAGGATAAACCACTGTGAACAAACTGTGCCATGAAAACTCTATGCTAGGTTTGCCTTAGGGTCACCATAAGCCAGAAATGACTTGGAGGCACACAACAACAATGACAATCTTTCCATGCTTACAGTCTGTCTGTCTGACTCAGGCAAGCAGCTTGCAAGCATTTTTTATCACATGTCTTGAGTAAAGTACAAAGATACTTTTTGTCATAGCAGGGGGCTTTCATCCCATTTTGCATTTGTTGCAGCCCCTTGGGAGTTACCTCCCCAAGTTTAATCTGCTCAAGCTGTGTAGGCTCTGACGTATTGCTGGGAAGGCTACTTTTAGGAAGAAGAATGAATACAGTGACATGTTCAAGCTATCCATAACTGAGCAGTGGTAGGATAATGCTCCAGGTCTCATCCTACCAGCTGCTTTAGTAATTGATAATTTCAGCATGGCACAATGCTTATTCTTCTTAAAAGTAGCTTTCTGGTGTATGAAACAAATTGGAGTGAACTCCATGGGTACATGTTTTGCAAAACAAGCAGTTTAGCTCTGAGTTTTCTAAGGCATGAGTTTCAGCTTTTGTGCACTGAGAACGCAGAAGGTTCAGTGGCAATGAAGTACTGTATAGATGTTGTCTTGGTAGAAGAAAACCTGAAAACCACTGGTCCAGCTGAAGAATTTAACAGTTTCTGTTCAGTTCAGCTTTTGCAAAAGTATGCCCTGCCCAGAGTGTGGTTTCCTTTGGCACATTACTAGTACTCTGTTCTGAGTCACCCTGAAGTTCTTCAGAAGCTGATCAGGTGTTCCACTGTGAGAAGTGCACACAAGTGCCTTCTGCCACATGCCTTGATCTCTAGGGAAGGCCTTCAGTTCATTTAGGTTTCGATCCATCTGCAGGATCAATACTCCCTCACTTCTTTTGCCTTCAAAACCATCATCTTCCAAAGTGGCTTTTTTGAAATGTCTATAGTATCAGGCCTCAGCTTGTATATAGCATGAATTTAGCCTAGAAGATTCTCCACAAAATGCAAGCAGACCGTATGTATGAACTGATTCTGACAGAATTGTATGATGACACTCAAGGAAGGCATTTAGCATAGGTGTAGCTTTCTCAAAAGTTTGCATATGTTCAAATCTTTTTCTTCTCAGCTTTTTGCCCAAGGCATGAAAAACCTCTCTCTCTCTCTCTCTCTCTCTCTCTCTCTGTGTGTGTGTGTAGTTTGTCTTACAAATCCAAGTTACATCAAATCCAAGTTACATCAAATCTCATGTATAAAAACATTTCTAATGCCATGTAAAAACTGGCACTATGCATTGCTGCAGGAGGATACGGAGCTCAAACTTAATCCTCCCAAGCTCTTACAACAGACAGTAGCAATGCTCCAAGTAGCCAATATTGTTTCTTACTACTTTCAGCAATAAATAAGTATGTGAGGTCAGGGATTGAATGGGATGTAAGTGTATTTTAAAATCAGTGTTAATAGCAGCAGTGTATTTTTCATGATTTAGAAGTGTAAGAGGGATGCTTGAGATACAAAAACCTAAGGGGAGACTAAAAATGGGAAACACAAGGGAGGAAAAGCAATGGCAGACTTAACTGGTATTAAGAGCTCTAGGTTGCCATGAAACGTCACATGAAGTGAAGGTTATGTTCATTGCCTTTTCTCAGGTGTTTGGGGGCCTGAGAAAGAAAATTCAAATAGGGCTCTCTGCTTGATGGCAAGAAAGTATAATCGACAATGTGAAAATATAATTGACAATTCACTTTTAATGGCATTCCAAAATTACCATTTGAGACCAGATGCCTTGCTCTGATGATAGGATGGAAAAACTGGGGCTTATCTTTAAAAGTGGAAAGGGTCTTTCTCCTTGAAGGTAGGAACTGGTAAACACTTTGCTCTAAACTGGGGGGAAGAAGACATGAGATTCTGCTGGTAAGGCATTCAGGATTGCATGTTTTATAATGGTAATAAAGCCAACTTATCCTGAACCAGGTAACTAAGAAGTGTGACTATGTTGTTAGGTATAGATGAAGATCTTTTATTTTACCAGTTGTGCCCTTTCTGTGAGTATGTGCCTTCAAGTCACTTGTCAACTGATTCATTACCCCATTAATTTCATAGGTTTTTCTTAGGCAAAAAATACTCAGAAATAGCTTGTCATTCCCTTCCTTTGAAATATAGCCTACAGTACCTGGTATTCCTTGGTAGCCTCCCACTGAAGACTGATCTTACTTAGCTTACAAAACAAATGGGATCTGGTGCCTTCAGGGTTGGAGAGATGCAAAACTCTTTCCTTACAGGTGGTTTCTTGGCAAAGTTTGAGAAACCTTGCTTCTGTGTTTACCCTTGCCATGTTGCCAAGATTTCTAATTTTACCTAGGATTGGGTCTCTCTCTCTCCTCTTTCTTTTCTTGCACTGCCTTACAAGTATGCAGTTTGCAATACTTCCTTCTGCATTAGTAGTCTTTTGCTTCTTTGTGCCAACCTGTACTACCAGTGGGAGTTTGCTTTCAGCTTTGAAATAATCATGTGCAACAACTTCCAGTTTCTGGTAAGCTTTAAAGCTCTGATTACAGGAAAGTTGGTCAGGGATAAATGCCCCAATGACTTCATCCAAAGTTTGTTGTCTGTGATGAAATGAAAACCACAGGTTAGCAAAAACATAAATAGCTAAATGAATTTAAAAAAATGTAAACCCCCAACTATAATCACAAAACAACAAACAAAAAAAATGACTTAGAGAATCTTGCTTCCACAATTTTTGGGTGTAGTGGTGGTCTTTTTTTTTTTTTTTGGTCTTTTTTGTTTGTTTGTTTAAAAAGAACGAGCTGAAGCTTTCTGATTCTTATTTGTGCCCCTGCAATGTGAGCCTTGTGACTGTTTTCCATATTTTGCTCTTTTAAAAAGTTGCACAGGCATTCTGTCTCTCCGTTGCAAGCAATCTTTTCACAGCACTGTGGGTTTGGGAATTTGCATAGCTCATCTAAACCAGAACTTGATCTCTAAATGACACATAGCTTCTCTCTGTGAGCCTGCCATTGAGCAACTTTGCCTAGGAATTCCAAACTTTACCTAAAATCATCTTTGCACTGTTAAATAAAGTTCCCCTAACCTCTTCAGTGGCTTTGGAATTCAGCACAATGCTCTCAAGTAAATTGGTCATTCAGACTCAACTGTGCAGCACCTGTACACTTATGAATGCCTTTCAGGTAATATTGTGTTAAAATGAATGCTATATTAAATATACAGTATGTATTTTAAGATCCCTTTAATGTTTTTACTTTCAAGTGGTCAGGATTGTCTTGTGAAAGCTGGACAGTGAGGAAAGAATCAACTCATTTGAAGTGTGGAGCTAGAAGAAAGTTCTACAGATACCGTAAACTGCCAAAAAGATAAATAAATGGGTCTGAAAGCAAATAAAGTCTGAATTCTCTGTAGAAGCCAAAATGACCAAACTGAGGCTTCTGACACTTTGACCATATCATGAAACTATATGACTCATTGGAAAGCACAATAATGCTTGATACAGTAGAAAAAGAGGGAGACCACATTACAAGTGGATAAACTCAATCAAGAAAGCCAAAGTCTTGAGGGCATTTTGGTAATAGGTTGACTTGGAAATCTCTTATTTATAGGGTCTCCATAAATCGAAGTTGACTTGATGACAGTTAACAACAACGAAGTGGTAGGGCCCTGATCTGAACAGCAACTAGCATGTATACAGTGTATGTTAAACCTTCCTCTCCTGGCAATTTTTAATTTCACCTGAGTGAAGTCTAAAAATAAGAAGAAAGCCTTCCATTAAAGCTTATGGAGGCTTTCCCTCTTGTTTTTTTCCAGCCCCTGCGTGAGGACATGTGTGTTTCTTGAAATATGACATGAAAGGTAGCCTGTGGGAGACAGTCTAAATCTCTCCAGCCATGCCCCCTTATCCCAGTCTGAACTGGACTGTATGTATTTACTTGAAGGTTAAAAAGAGAAAGAGATTATAAAACTGTATGCAGTATTTGATGTGTGGCTTGGTCTTGGATATTATTTCATTGAGCTCAGCTGCTAAATTAAGAACCTCACCTGTGGTATCTGTTGCACTACTTTGCCACTTCAGGATGCAGATGGAAGAATTTAATATACAGGTACAACATGTCCTTGTGTAAAAAGAGTCTTCTTAATATACAAAATTAACCTGTGAGTTCTGTATTCTGGTCTTCGACGTGCTACTTTTGAGTTTACAAAATAAGTTCTAGGTGTGTGTGTCTTAAAAGGAGGAAGCTTTACATTGTTGAAGTTTTCCATCTTATGTTTTCAATAGTGCATTGCATGAGGCTACTAGCTGTGTGCTTTGTCTATCTGTTAGCCACACAGCTGAGTTGTGTGGTCCACTTGGCTTGGGAGATGTAGGTTACATTTCCAGTTTGCTCCACGACAGATCTGCTGGCTGGCTTTGGATGAACAGTTATATTTCAGATTCTAGATCATGACTTCATTTAGGTTCTCCCTCCATCTGTGTTGCTCTATAATTTGTTTGTTTTTGGATAATACAGTTCCCTTTCTCTAAAATAAGAACAGTCTTGGGATGCATCTGCACTGCAGAAATAATAGAATTTGATAGCACTTTAAGTGCTGTAACTCCATCCTATAAGATCATGGGATTTGCAGCTTAATGTAAGGTCTTTAGCATTCTCTGCCAAAGAGTGCTGGTGCCTCACAAAACAACAAATACCAGAATTCTGTAGGATGGAGCCATGTCAGTTAAAGTGGTGTCAAACTGTATTATTTCTCCAGTGTAGATGCACCCTTGGTCTTGGGTCACTGGGGCTGCATCTGCATGGAGGAAAAGAAATGTTCCCACTCCATTCCTGCACTGATCTGTTAAGGTGATGCATGCAGTGAAACACATTCCAGGGTGATTCTTTGTAGTAAAAAGAGTCCCCATTTGCTTTGAATAAGGGCAGAAACCCTGGAATGTGTGTGGGGGGGATACATTGGTTGGTGGATGTAAGAGATCAGGAGGAGGTGCCTTAGGCTGAGTAAACCACTGACCTGGGGGAGTGTGTTGACCGTGCTGCCGGTGTTGGCCTGTTGTGGGTGCCAGTTGTGCATCTGGAAGCGATTTCCTCTGCAGTATGGACACAACCTTTATTTAGGCTGCGACATTCTTTGTTTTACTTGGTCGTAGAATCATAGAATCATAGAGTTGGAAGAGACTATTAGAGATCAGTACAAGTGGCTGGCATCCTGTTAGTGAGTTACAGTGGTATACATCCAGCTTATGAAAAAGGGGTAACTTTCTTTGTTTCTTTCTTTTTGCCAGTGCAGACAACCCCTGTGCCATTGCACCAGTGAAGATGTATAAATGGGGTTTGCTTTGCCATAACAGTCTGTGCTAGTGTATTACGCTGACATTTGTATTGTCATAGCTGAATATGTTTAGAAATGGAGGTGTCATTGACCCATAAGCCCATTGATATCTTTTAAATAGTGCCCCCTGCAACACTCTTAACAGGAGTTTGATGCTACTTTAACTGCCATTGCTCCATACTGTGGCATCCTAGGTGCTCTAGTTTTGGGAGGTACTTGGAATTCTCTTACAGAGACCTCTAATGAGTTAATATTTCTAAGTACCTCCCCAAACTACATATTCCAAGACAGCATAAAAGTTAAAGTGGGATCAGACTGCTATAATAATGCAGTGCAGGCACATCTCTAATGTGGAGCATAGAGCTGAAAGATTTTTTTGGAATGCTTTATTCCATGTTATAATATTTTTCCATTTCCTCTTCCAAGGAAAAATGGAAATGGGAGGCCAGGGTGCTGATATAATTGAAATATATACACCATTTAATGCCTTCTCAAATATAATCTTACTGCTTTAGCAGCATAAAACACATGGTTTGAGACACAGCATGTAAAGTGGTGTTGTCTGGCCTATTTATGAAATCTACAGGCCAATGTTATGCATATTTTCTCCAAACTCAGCTCAATGTAGTTCATGTTCTTCTGTGGGTCTTAGTTAAATCTTCTTTTTCTCTCCCAAACCTTCAGATACTTTAGCCCAAAGAAGTACTTAAAAAAAAATTCTCCTCCACCTCCTTATGACCCATTTATCCTTGCTCATGGCAGGAGAGATTAAGCCACTTCTTCCCCATGCTGTAGCAGATGCGGTCTCACAGTTGTTTGTCAGGGAAGAAGTGAAAAGATCAACCACAAGGGAGAGGCCAGGTCAAAAGGACAGCAGATGCATGATGTTTCCAGAATCTCCCCATTCAATGGAAGGTCACCAGAAGAAGACAAGCAGCAATTGACAAGACACAAAGGCCCTGTATGCCCTTCTCATCACCATGGCAGTTCCCTTGAGGTGCAGAAATGCATCTTGGATTTATGTGTGGAAACAGATCTACAGTACAAAGGGGAAATTATACTTCCCTGATGCTGTAAATCATTTTACGTTGTTGTTGTTCTTGTGTGCCTTCAAGTTATTTCTGATTTATGTCGACCATAAGGCAAAAGTATCACAACATTTTCTGGGGTTGAGAGTGTATGACTTGTCCAAGGTCACCCAGTGGGTTTCCCTGGCGGGGCAAGGAATTGAACCCTGATCTCCAGAGTTGTAGTCCAACACTCAAACCACTACAATATACGGTGTATACTCATGTATAAGTCCAGAAATTTTAGTCAAAAAATGAACCCCAAAAACGTGGGTCAGCTTAGCCACGGGTCAATGTAAATACTATATTTTAACTTTTATCAAAATAGGAACCTTCTCTGAGTGGAGTGGCAAAAGACGAGAGCTTAGTTCATCCCAAGGGAATGTCAAAGAAGCACCAACTCCCTCTACTTTCTCCTCTGTGGTGCCACTTCCAGTTCTAGCTTTTTTGAATGCCTGAGCGGGAAAATAGTGGCATGCTTTGGCACTGTTTTCCTTTGCTCCATCCTTTACCTCCTTTGTTACATGCCCTTAAGTTTTACCCTCAATGTGTACATGGGTTATATCAAAATCTATAATTTTGTCCCCCAAACATATCCTCGACTTCTGCATCAGGCTGACTTGCAGTCGAGTATATAAAGTAGATATTTTATATCACACACACATTTTCATTGAGTAAACTTTGCTTTGAAAGGGATTTTGCTCGTTCCATAAGAGAAAATACTTCATAGGTATCCTCCTGCATTTTGATTTTTTTCATGAGGGGAATGTTATGGAAAAACATGGGGGTGAAATTCTAGTCCCCCCCTCCCCCCACTTGACCTTCATATCACTAGGAAATAATGGAAATGTGTATAGGATTTGTGTCTTGACCAGCAGCACTGCCAATGTGCCTCCCTTTTAAGACCTGGCACAACTGCTATGAGAAAAATTGAGATATTTCTCTCTATATGGGTTTTCCCTGTAGTCTTTCTCTAGCAGGGGAATACTGAAGGTGTGACATTATTGGGGTTTTTTGATAAGTAGTACTAAGGAGAAAATACCACCCATTCATGTGGGTGACAGGGTTGGAATATGAGACATTGGTTGCTGGGTTAGACCAGGGAAGGCTATGTAGTGCTCTGCAGGTGTTTGAAACTACAACTCCCATAACTGGACATGCTGATGGGGGTTTATGGGTAATCTAAACAACTGAAAGAGAGAGCTGGTGTCCTTTCCCTCTGCACAACTTAACACTGTATTCTGCTTCATCCTATGGCATCCTAGGTTTTGTAGTTTGGGAAGGAACTAAAGGAACTATGTGTCTGAGAATTCTAAATACCCTTCCTTAAACTGTATATCCCAGGGTTGCATTGGATGCAACCATGACTCACTGTAGTACACCTGTATGGTGTGAAAGGACCCTAGGTTGTCTGCCTCTCCATTACAGCAAAAAATGCCCTGCTAGCCAACTTGATACCCCAGAGAGGATAAGGAGTCATGCACAAAGACAATGGCAGCCTTCTCATATGCTACTAGGAGATGAATAAGCTACTAAATAAGCTACCAATAGGCTGTTAAGAGAAGCTTCAGTCTGAAGTGAACAAACTACCAGAATTAGTTGGGCTTCAGAAGTGTGCTGGAAGGTCAGTGGAACAATTGCAACTAGGAGTTATTGATGAACGTAGCCATTATAGAATCATAGAATCGTAGAGTTGGAAGAGACTACAAGGGCCATCCAGTCCAACCCCCTGCCATGCAGGAACTCTCAATCAAAGCATCCCCAACAGATGGCCATCCAGCCTCTGCTTGAAGACCTCCAAGGAAGGAGACTCCACTACACTCCAAAGGAGTGTGTTCCACTGTTGAACAGCCCTTACTGTCAAGAAGTTCCTCCTAATGTTGAGATGGATTATGTATCTGTCAGATTTTTCTCTCTCCCTTCAATTTTATCTAGGCTAAGCAAGTCTTTAACATGCTTTGTGAGGGACAGGAAATTGCACATGGTAGTTTTATAACTTTTTCAACTCTCTGCCAGTACTGTGTTGTTGTTATTGTTTTGTCAAAGCTCCAGAAGTAATTTTTGAATTAAAACAAGGCACTAGACTGCTTTACACCCTTATATAACCCCACAAGTTAATTACTTGCATATCTCAGGAGCAGCCAAAAAGCAGCTTTCCAGATGTCTCCTGTAAGCCCTGGCCAATATATCTGATGGTGAGGAATGCTGAGCTGCAGTTCAACAACATCTGGAAGGCCTTGCCATTCCTTCCCTTGCTTTATAAAGATACAATTATATATATATTGAAAGAACCATCCCACCACTTCCAGTTTTGATTTTCTTTCATGCACACCTTTTAGGGCTGTTGTTACCCATGATGAGATCCTGGAAGTGAAAAATCAGCCACTGGAACTTGTCATTGGTTCTCAAATGGTGGGGTGAGATTCCAGGAGTGTGTGCAAGAGTTGTTCAAGAGGGCTACAAAACTTGGAGGCTCTGTTCCCTCCTCTCCCCCCTTCTCCCAAACTTTTTCATGTGTAAAATTTACACATGCATTGACTTAAATACTGAATTTCCTTAAACAAAGCTGTTCTAATTTAGGTGATGTTATTGTCTTATAAAATGTAAAAAATATGAATATGCGAATAAAAACAAGTACACTAAATTAACAAAATATTTGTATGCATATGTGACATCAAGTGGGCTGTGTGTGCATCACCCACATGTAGATGTAAAGGGGAGTCCCAAGGGTAAAAGATTTGAGTACCACTGCCTCAGGGGTATATAAAGATACTGTTGCTGTAATATTTTAGCTCAGCCTGAACATCTTTTCCTTTTGTCTCTGCTGAAAGGGGAAGTCTGGTGGGGAGGAACTTGTCCATACTACAGCATTGTAGTGTATGCATTGTTAAGGCAGGAGTGGCAGTCTTTGGAAAAGAGGAAACTAATGGAGGAGGTTTAGGTGCTCAGTCCTCAACGCTGGCAGCTTGTGATCCTGGAGAAGTTACTTATTGTCCAAGTTACGTAACACTTAATTTGGTGAAGGGTTCAGAAGAATTTGAAAGCTGACCTCATTTGCATCATTTTAGTGGTCTAATAAAGGCAAAACTCAATTCTGATTTTTTTTAATCTCCACCTAGTTAAACTGTTTGGGCTAAATCCTGTTCTTAGTTCCAACTAAAGCAGATCCAGTAGATCAAGGGACTCACATAAGTGTGGACTTATTAAGGTCCCTCTGATTTAGTGGGTCTTCTCTAGCAGGGTTTAAGAATTGTATTTAGTCCGCCATTGTCAGTAGTATTTGATCAGTGCAAACTTGTCAGGAGGGCAACAGTGTTCCCTAATTGTTTCTCCCTTGGTCTGTCTGGTGTTCAGAGATAAGGTGTTTTTGGACCAGGGTGTCCAGTGGGCTGCCATGGCTGATAGGTGGATCTACTCTATGACGCAGGGTGGAACAGCTTTGGGTGGATGAAACTGAGGGGTGGCGTGGTGGGAGTGCCTTGTCCTTGTGGGTAAGATTTGTAAGAGTCCAACTTCTCGGCAGCATCAATCATCTCTCCTTTCCTTAATAACCTCTCCTTTTCCTCTCCTTTATGGCAAGGTTATCAGAGGAAGTGTGAAGAAGCAAAGTAAACACAAATCTGAGCAGTTCAGTAATTTATTACAGGTCAACTGCAAATTACCTCCTCTGCCACTAATAAAAGCTTCTTTAATCTGAGGTGTGCAGGTTTTGGAGGATATATATATTTTTAAAACCCCATTTTCTCATCTGTTGTGTACAAAAATGGTTTTTGCACAAACAAATGTCCAAATATGAAAAAAAAATATTGTTAGAGACTAAGCCCCCAAAGCTCTCATAATCATATCCAGTGGGATGAAAACCTTTGAAATTCTTCTGTGTTGCCAGTAAGAATGACATCAGTGAAGATTTACGGCTAGTATGTTGTTGTTGTTGTGTGTCTTCAAGTTGTTTCTGACTTGTAGCTACTCTATCATGGGATTTTCTTGGCAGGTTTCTTCAGAGGAGGTTTGCCATTGCCTTCCACTGAGGCTGAGAGCATGAGACTTGCATAAGGACACCAAGGGGGTTTCATGGCCAAGCTGGGAATTGAACTCTGGTCTTGAGAGTCACAGTCCAACACTCAAACTGCTAACCATGCTTTCTGTCACCTGTGTGTATATGTGTGTGTATACACATGTGAACATTTCTGCAGGTGAGAGAAAGATGCCAGGCATAATAATATAGTGTAACTCTGTATACCCTGCAGAAACCTGACTAAACCTCTCACTTCAGTGGTCTGCCCATGTGGGCAGTATAATGTGGTAGCTACAGACCCATGTGATGTTGGCACTCATTTTCTATTAAAAACATCACAACCACAAAATCTTGCTCTCACATACAAGTAATTTCATCAGTGCAGGCCTGTTACAACTTTTTTCAGAACAAGCTCACACCGTACATTCTGGATGAAATCAGAAAACAATTAAGTACATTTGCTTTAAAACCGGCAAGATAGATTATTTGTTTCCTAAGATTTATTTCCTTTTAAAGAATAACCTTCTTTCCATGAGTGAAACTTCCTGCATGGGAAATTCTATGCATTTCTGTATGTCCTATTCTGTACATTTGATTTACTGTCAACAAGCCCAACCTTCACTGAAGATGAATTTCAAGAGCTGCATCACCTTCCAAGTGTGGGATGGACGGATCTTCCCACCGACATCATTGCCATTGCTATTCTCTCTACTGTATATACCACTCTTTTTAATTTATTAGCAAATGGTTATAGTAGTTCTACCCAGAAGCCAGATCTTGTCTACAGTCTGTATTTAACTCCACTTTCTTGCTGAGACTGTAGGGCTACTGCTTCCTTAATAGTGCATGATGAGTGGCTTTGTAATATTAGACCTCCATAATTAAGCTTTGTGGTTCACCTTTTACTTGTCCCGTTTGCCCAAGGGTGAATGCTTAACTTTCCAACCTTGGCACAAATGGAGCATGAACTTGAAGTATATACCCATTTTGTTCAACCAGTGGCTGAGTTCATGAGCAAAGTATATCTTGCAAGATAAATCAGTGCTGATAACTGTTTAAAAGGAGATTGGTGGTGATTTTTTTCTAGCAGTTGAGCCTGAAATGTACTGCTCGCTGCTAAGAGGGTACTTGCTATTGACTCACTTTGGAAAATTCTATCTTGGAATGTGGTCTTGAGCTCTTAATCCTTCTAATGATTTTTCCTGACCCCTTAGAAATTAGAAGTGAGTGATAAATTTGGGGCATAGTTTAAGTTTGTTTGTTCATTGAAGGTATTTTTATTACGCCCTTCGAATAAATAAAAACTATCTCCTCTTCCCTCCATCTGCAAGCCTGTCCTCAAATGCTAAAAACACTAACATGATCTGGAAATATTTTTACTTAAGGGTAAATGTAGATGTGACAGGTCTAGAAAAATTAAGATTATGATGGGCTAGTTAGAAAGAATACTCAAAAGAATGGTTGAAAAATGTATTTTTCAAGTGTTAGGAAAACCTCACAGGGAGAATCCAAGATTGATTATGATTTTTGCAGCTCGGGACTTATTTTGCACAAAATTTCCATAGAGATTTTTGCATGGAAAACAGCATTTTCAGCACTGGAAACATAATTCTCTGCACTGAAAATACAGAAAATACTTTTTTTTATGTGCACAGTATGTGCAAATTTTGTGCAGTGTAAGCCCCAAATTGCTAATTCTCGCTTTCTCACAGTAGGAAGGAAATTGCTGAAATGACCCATTGCTTCCACTGAGAAGAAATTAGCAAATAATTACAGACCTAGATAATGACGATCAGACTTAACCGTTAGCAGATTGTCACATATATGTGTTCAACCCCTGAATATTCTTCCACTGCTAAGTGCCCCCTCCTGATCACTTTGCACATTCCTTGTTACCTCTAGGCCAAAGTAGATGTGTTTTAATTTAGCTATAGCATGGATGATTTTCCTCCCTGGAAAACTAGCAGGTGGCCAGGCCCAGAGAACCAGACTTTCTACCCCATCACTGTGCTCCACATTGGACCCTTTGTACTTGCCATTTGCTCTGATTGTGGACTTGATTCACAGTTGTGCGAATCTGGCCCAGTGAAAGCAACCTGGTTGCAGCCTGGCCCTAGATTTGCCTTTCTTCCTTCTCACTTAGTAGATGTGACTGATTAGCCAACTGTACTAACAGGAATTCTTGCCAATGGACTGCAGCCAAATACTTTGATGGTTCTTTCTACCACTTTCGCCTTTTGTCTACTTTTAATCGGATTACAGTAACTAGCCACCCGGGTTAATAATCTTAGAATGCTCATATATGTCTGGTCCTCTTCACGAGACTGGAGCGCACTTGCTGACCTTTACACCCAATTTAGTTAATACGAACAGCCAAGCAGATGACTTGTGGGTTTAAAACCCTTGTATGTGTGATAAGGTGTGTGTTAGTCCTTTTTTCCAGTATTTATTTGGATATGTTTATAGGCACTTATTTATAGTTTTTTTTTTATTTTAAAAGGTGCAGTGATTTACAAAGGATAGATATATTAATAGAGCAAAAAACAAAATGAGAAACAGGGTTTTCAAATGGCAAAAATCAAAGCAACTGAGTAGCAATTTCTATGAGCGGGATTTTAAGAGCCTGAAAAAAAGAAAACAGGTTAAGCCATTTGGAGAAGAGCCTCTGAAAATGGTTGAGGGTTATCTGGGTGGGAAAGAGTATATTTCTGATACCTAAGCAATCAGCTGCAGAATATGTGGTACTCCTAGTGTTATTGGACTTCATCTCCCATGATCCCTCAGTATTGGGTGTACTGGATGAGGCTGATGGGAATTGCAGTCTAGCAACAACAGCCCCTTCCCCCCACACACATTTCTCTAGCCTAGCTTAAAAAGGATTTGAAAGTTAAATCCTGGCATTTTTGAACTGCACATGGAAAGGAGCTGCCAGCTAATGTGAATATATTAAAACTAGAGAGAGATTACTGAGGGGTGTTTTTTTTCATATATTTTTTCTTGGTGTGCGCCCTTTGAATTAGGTCCAAAGCACACTGCAGAAATAATCCAGTTTGAGACAACTTTAATTGCCCTGGCTCAGTGCTAGGGAATCCTGGGAATTGTAATTTATTGTGACACCAGAGCTCTCTGACATAGAAGATTAAGGCCCGATATAGATGGGCACAAAGCGGCTGATTCTAGGGTTCAGGACAGTGCGGCATCTGCACAGTCTGGAACCCAAGAATGTGCGGACACCATTAGCCTTGTTTTTTTAGAAAGTATGTGTATATATGCTTTCATGTTGACTGTGGACATATATGGCAATCTCATGTATTTCATGTGGTTTTCTTAGGCAAGGAATACTCAGAGGTGGTTTTGCCAGCTCCTTCCTCTCTGAAATATAGACTTTACAGCACCTGGTCTATCGTTTAGAAAGACAAAATAAGAAAATTTGAACTGCATTAGGTAAAAGGAGGGAGTATCTTGAATTTCACCATATTCTCCCAGTTATTTGAGGTGATACTGCATTTCAGTCATATCAGAGTGACTACGTTATCTTATGTCAAATGCACCTTCAGATTACTGTATCCACTTGTTCTCTATCTTCCACTGGGCCATCTGTGGGCTGGGTTGTCAGCCACGCTTCAGGAACTCACCTCCATTTCCAGTGTTGTCTCAAAATGGGAGTTGCCCATCTTGTGATATCAAAAGCTGATGAGGAAAGAAGAGGCAGTGTGGCTGGAATGAGTCCAAGTCCCCACTTTATTTGGCATAGGGCTTGGGAGCTCTGGCAGTGACTATTGCCATTTATTTATTCATTTCCCACCTGTCCTCAAAAACTGGGACTCAGTGGGGTTTGCAAGTTAAAATACAATACTGTGGAAACCTACAAAAGAGCAGCATCAGAATGGAATGAAGCTACTAACAGCGTTAAAAGCAATGGAAGACCTAACAGTTAAAAACGATAGAAGGCAGTTTTAAAGAACAGTGCAGTTAAAATAATAATACAGTAATAAAAAACTTATGGCATCCTCTTAAAAGTCTTTTCGCCAAAAAACATTCAATTCCCACAAGTTTGCCACCATAATTACAACAGTAGTAGTAGTAGTTGTTGTTGTCTTTGCCTACTGACAGAAGGATCACAAGGAATGGGCCATTTTGACATTCCTGGGAAAGGAGTTCCAGAGCCAGGAGACAACCACCAAGAAGGCCCTGTCTCCCATTGAGGGAGACACATGAGAGAAGGGTTTCTTCTGAAGGTCTCAGGGACCAGGCAAAACTTGTATAGGGAGACACCAACTTTGGTGACACCCAGTGCAGTAGGAGGAATGCCGAGGGGGTGATGATCTGCCCCACTTTCCATTCCTGCTATCTTGGTCACCTGCCACCCTCACCGCTGACTCTGCCCCCATTCTGGGGAGAGAGCCAGGTTGGTGACAAAGCCACACGGGGTGTACTTGTCCCATGGCTGTCCTCACTACCACCTCGGCCCCCTCTCCACTACCACCTCGGCCCCCTCTCCAGGGAGAAAGCTGGGCTGGTGAAGAAGCCACAACCTCATTGTTGCCTCCTGGGGAGAGAGATGGGCCAGCCATGAAGCCATGAGTGGTGCACCCACCCCTTCATTGCAGTGGGAGTAGTGTCCAATTCCTCTGGGGTGTCACCTGGTGCAATCTGAATGCAACCCATATGATAAAATGTCCCATTATCATATCCTGAAAACACATTTCATGATATGGTTGCTGTCCCTTTTAGCAACACAGTGACTCCCCCAGAAGACCATTTTACCATGTGGGGAAAAAAAGTGAGAAAAGTTTTCCTCATCACGGAAAGCTCGTGTATAACAACAACAACAACAACAACAACAACAACAATAATAATTCAGCTTCATTTTCTTTAACTGTCTTTAGAGTGAGTCTCTAAAAAGCATTATGCTAAAAACCAACTGGGTGGTATTTTATCAGAGTCATCAACCTTTCTAGGATACCCTATCCCTTGTAACTTATCCATGGTAAAAGTGGAGTGAAAGGTAAGGAAGCACACAATGACAACCACGGCTTTCCCACTCAAAGTCCTGTCTCCCTGAATATATATATATTTTAAAATAGAATAAAAAAAACTGGCTTGAAATGACCTTGTAATTTGTTCCCATTTTATAACACCGTTCTTGAAACAGGATTTGGAAACTGTATCTAGGAAAGGTAGTACTTTGTTCTACTTTGCCACCTTGCTTCAGTGCTCGGGTTGATGTATTTCTGTTGCTATTGGTATAGGCATTCTTTGTACTTGGCAACTATTCTTCGTCTCTCCTTCAGGTCTTAGATATCTATCACATAGAAAGCATTGTCCTACCAAGAGACCAAAATGTAAGATAATGACTAGGGTGGATGACAATAATACTTAGTTGTTTGTTGGAGTTTTTTTCCTGTAGGTTCCCTGGAACACTGTAGAATATGCACCCGATGAAATTTAATGGTTTCTTTTGATGAAGCAAAGCCAAGAGCAAGTAGGTGATTCACTTGGAAATAAACATTCTGGGGTTGCAGAAGAAAATCAGTTTGGGGATGACTTGTAGCAGACAAACCATAGGAATGGGAAAACATTAAGCAAACATATACATCTCCTACTTGAACTACTGGGGAGGCGGGGGAGAGAGAAAGTTACTAATCTAGTAAACTCTTGTCCAGACTGATAAAAAGCAAGTGAACAGGAAGATACTGAAGCATGCAAACATAGGCCTATAGGTTGTTTTGCATACAGAGAACCTATTTTTCAAGTAAACACCTTTTTGTAGTTATACTGGTTCTGCATTTAGGGGAAAACATACTCAGAGCTATGGAAATTTTACTTTTCAGCCATCAGTCAGCAGAACCCCCCCCCCCCCCCCCCGGCACCAGTGTGGCCACTGATCAAATAATTGTACATGCTCAGCTATGTTTACTTGCAGGTTCCTTTGCCTCAGATAATGCTCTTCTGCTAGGGGTTTTATATGGAGAACGTACTGTTCTTCTAGGAAGATTTTTAGGAAGTTTCCTGTTTTCTTGTGGAAAGATTAAAAGAGCCTCTAAAATGCAGGAGAACAACATTGAGCATTTCATCATGCTTGAAAACATTAGCTGTATTAGAAGAAGAAGAATTCATCATCGTCTATTATGAACAGCTCTTGCAATTTTAACAGCACTTGGAAAAATTGCTTTTCATGTGTTACAGTTTCCCAATCTCTCCCCCCCCCCCCCCAAATAACGTGGCTGGTATTATTAAGAATTTATTTGGCATCTCACATACTTACAAGCCACTTTGAAAAATCAATCTAGATTCTATCGCCTGGACAATGCATAGACAATTATAATGCTTTCCTTGTGTCTCTGCTGCCTTTGATGAAGTTTAATTCTACATCATTTGCAGCCATTTTGGATGGGGAGGTCTCTTTATATTTAAAAGTTTTTTGCATGTATTCACTTTATAGATAAATGGCAGTAAAAGGTTTTGCTGCTTTCAGGATATGGCATGTGGAGGGGGGGGGAAGAAGGATGCGTTCCATACCTTTGGATTGACATATAGTGAGGTAGAGAAGGACTGTGCTGGAGAAGGCTTGTAGGTTTGCTTTTCTAACTGCCTGCCTCTTACCTGACAAGCTGAGGTTGACTAAAGCTGCATCATGCACTGCAAAAATAATCCAGTTTCACACCACTTTTACTGCCATGGCTCAGTGCTATGGAATTCTGGTATTTGTAGTTTAGTAAGATATTTAGCCTTCTCTGTCAGAGTGCTCTGGTGCCACAACAAATGACAAATCCCAGAATTCTATGGCATTGAGCCATGGCAGTTAAAGTGGTATAAAACTGGATTATTTCTGCTGTGCAGATGCAACTTTAGTCAGCCTCAGTTTGTCAGGTGAAAGGAGGATAGACAGGCAGGCAGTCAGGAAAGCAAACGTACAAGCCTTCTCCTGCACACTCCTTCTCTACCTCACTACATGTCAGCCCAGAGGTATGGAATGTCAAACTGGATTATTACTACAGTGTGGATGCAACCAGAGTCTGTAAATCTTCCTTTAGGAAGGACTTGTTTGTTCCAGTTTCTACTGGAAAAATCTGAAGAATGAGGCAAGTAAAAAAGGCTTGTCCTTGAGCAGGTCTCCTATCTTGTTTTGTTTTTTTAAATATTAATGAGAAAACCTCTCTATTTATTTGTAACATGTTTGTTAAATAGGTATGTTTTCCCCAGTGGAGGAAGTAATAGATCTGGACCAGGTGCATTGTGGTGGAAAGATAACATGCAGCAAGTGAAGGCTGAACATCTTGTTTAGTAATTTTCAGTATTTGAGCCCTCTCCTCCCCATACAACTGTTTTAAGTGTGTGTGTGTGTGTGTGTGTGTGTGTGTGTGTGTGTGTGTGTGTGTAAAAACAACCCAGGAGCCCTTTCACACTACACAGTTATAGCACTATGATTCCACTGAAACAGCCATGGGCACATCCTATGGTGTCCTAGGGATTGTTGAAGCAATAAAGGAGTTCTCTGGCTAACAGTTTTAAATATCTTACCCTACATTGCAAGTCCCAGGATTCAAGAGGATGTTGCCATGGGAGTTAATGTGAAATATAACACTATAATTTTGATATGAAAGGGGCCCAAGGGATCTTTAATCAGATTCACACTCATCTGTTTTGGCCATAACAAGAATTAGGCCTGATGTGAAAGAGAGGCTGGAAATTCAGGATGTATTTTTAAAGGCTTTATTCCACAACTAAAACCGTTTTTTATCCATTCTGAGACTTCACAGCAGGTTTACTGAAGTTTCCAGTTCTTCCTATAAACCCACATGTTCGAGAACACTCTAGCATATTGCTTACCTTTTCTTTTTTTTCTCTTTTTTTAAAGGATGGCAAAACGTCTTTTAAAGAATGGAATTATTAATGAGCCAAATACCTCAGTGATTTGTGAAGATTCCAAAATATTAAGATTGAAGATTAGGAACATTTGTTGCTTTCTGGGTCGCCTTCAATTTGATCGTAAATCACATTTCCTCAACCTTTGTGGATGTGCTTGAGTACAGAAACCATCACCAGTGGCCACTGTCCATGCTGGCTGGGGCTGATGGCATTTGTCATTAAAAAAACACAAAGAAGGCCTCCTTAAAGAGTGGAGGTAGCTATATTCAGTGGCAGAAAACCCTCCACATATGGGGAAAGACTCAGGAGCTGTTTGCTTAGGCTCCCATTTTGAGGGCTACAGCAGACTTCAGAACCTCGGTAGCTGGAGAAATATCTGATGTACCTAGACCATTTGGAGGTGTGTGTGTAGGGTTTAATTTCAGCCAGGCTAGCTGGCACGTGCCACATCATGTTTCCATCTATATCTTCTTATCTCACATGAAGACTTTTTGCTTCAGCCTCATGCTTTCTGGAGTAGAATGTTTCTGCACTTCTTTCACCAAGATCATTTCCAGAAAATCCTAAGAGTGAAGGAAAAAGTCTTACTCTGGACATTTTAGCTGCCCCATGACTTTTTTTGCTTTCTGGGCAGATAGCTTTGCCTTTCACCTCACTGAAAGCTACTCTCGGAAGCTATTCTTGCCACTGGGTTTATTCTCACTTTCTTCTGTAGTTGTCCCTTGACACTTGTGGCTTTGATTTTTGCAGATTTGATTGTTCATGGATTTGATTAATATGTTCTCTCTAGGAATTTCTGGGTTCTCCAGCATGACTCTGTGGTCAGTGTCCTCCAGATGTCATGCTGCAAAACCTAAAGATTCCTAGCGAAAACATTTCTCTAGGCGTGAAGTCGAAGGTTTTCATGGCTGACATCCATAGATTTGTGTGGGTTTTTCGGGCTATGTGGCATGTTCTAGAAGAGTTTATTCCTGATGTTTTGCCAACTTCTGTGGCCAGCATCTTCTCTGTAAAAAATCTGAAAAATTGCCTGAAAAGCCCACAAAAACTACTTCTCTAGGTATTTATAAGTCTTCCAGCTCAATTCTATGGTCAGTTTGCGCTGGAGGACCTAGAGATTCCTAAGGAGATGTCCTCTCAGGTAAATAAACAAAAACCCCAGCATTTTTTTATTTGCATTTTCCCCACTTTCATAGGGGTCCTGCATGCCAAACCTCTGTGAATGTGGAAGGCCAGCTGTACTGCCTTTAAAAACATCTCCAGTCTTTCCTTCCCTTTTGTCACTTGGTTCCAAGGGGAGCTGGGCTGGGTGAAGAAGAAGGTGGCTGCCTGGGTGTGGAGGAGATGCATTGGATTCCTGCCAATGCTGGATGGCTCCAGGGCTTCACCACAAGGGCTTTCCAGGGGGACAAGGGAGAGAGCTGCCTGAAAACTTTTCCGCTGCCTTGAACTAGTTCTTCTGCCCTAGAACTCCAGCTACCCATAGGTGCACTCTCCTTGCTGTCCTCCCTCCGGCCTGCTATGCAGTTTGTAGGCTCAAGTCTATGAAAGCTCATGCTACTAGCATCTATTAGATCCGTGTGTGTGTGTGTGAGAGAGAGAGAGAGAGAGAGAGAGAATAAGTCATTAGCACACCATGTTGTAGCGTAGTAGCAACAGGGACCGGAAGGGGGCTGATCCCTATGTTCTCCCCACCCCCAAAGCACATCCACCGATAACTGACTGGTCACCCAATATCACAATTACACTTTTGCACAGCAAATCACTGTGTGACAGAAGTGGTAAAGAAGGTTATTACCAGATTTTTTTCCTATTTTTTTTAACGCTTTTCGATTTGTCTCCCTTGGGACAACAACAGAAGAGTGACAGCATCATGCTGTAAGCTGAAAGAGAGGGTATTATTATGCAGATGCAGTTGCATTTTAATTGCCTCATGCAATAAGCCCCCTTAAGTTTTGGTTCTGAGAGAATGGCAGGATATAAATATCAAATAAGTGTGTGGGGGTGGGAGGGTTCAGGTGGGAAGGTGGGGAGACAGGGAGTTTGGATTTTTAAAAACATATCCTTTCATGAATGAAAAGAACAATGTCATGACAAGTAAAAAAAAATAAGAGCAGAGTAAAGTTGTTCTTGTCTGGTCTGGATTAGTCTTAGGTCCTCAAACAAAAGCTTGATTCATCCAAAACTGAAAGTATGCACCCAGACTGTGAGGTTTTTGACATATTTTCAAAATTCCCCTGTGCAAGACCCATCTGCCTCATCTTTTCTATGACTAATTTCTAAATATTTGATTTCCTGGTACAGTACTCATACATTTTGAACATTGGCATGAGATGCTTCTTGGCTAGAAGAGCTGCAATATTAGTTGTCTTAACTGAGGAAAAGTGTGAGGCTTGGGGCTGGGTTCACTTCTCATTTCTGATCTGCCTTCTGTCGCTTACTTGTAATTCTCAAAGTGCTTTGGCTGGTATGTGCTAACTATGCCAACACATTGCTTGTAACAATCATTCTCCTTGAGAGGCAGACCTCCTATGGAGACACAGATAGTTGCTGTGGGAGGGGCACTGGCTCCTTTATGATCCCTTCTAAGAGGTATAAAGCAAGAGGATGCATGTTCATTGTCAACAAGGTAGACATAATGTTCATAATTTTTGTCACATAGGCCTTGTCTGCATGGGTTAAAATGTCCATTTCCCCCACCATCACCTCCACCACTGTTCTGTAATGATGCATGGCCCGGTTCTGATGTGAGCAGTCCAGACAACATGTGGCACATTCAGCACCAGAACTGGGGTATAACACCCTTAAAATTGTTTTTTTAAAAAAACATATCTGTTACCCTGGATCTTCTGGGAAGATCTAGACCCAATGTGGGTCACTCATTCTGAAGCCAGAATTAGATACTCAGGCATGTGACCATCACTGGGCCCATCATTCTGACCTCAGAAGCGAGCAACCCATGGTAATGCCAGGTAGGTCAATGGAATGCCCATGCAGACAACCATTGCGATGCAGGAACTGGAGGGCCGGGTAACAGAGGAAATCTGGGCAGAATACTCTGGGTTGAAGACATGGCCTCAGTGTCAAAAAGAGCAGCTACTGTAGCAGTTCTCAGTGCAATAGTAAGTAGCAACACCAAGTACATTTTTATACCACTTACCAGTGCACTGAAGCACTCCCTAAGCGGTTTACAAAGTGTAAGCTAGTTGCCCCCAACAATCTGGGTATTTATTTTAGCGTCCTCAGAAGGATGCAAGCCTGAATCCAGCTTGAGCCCTTGACTGGTATTTAACTCAGAACCTTATGGTTTGTGAGTGAGTGGCTGCAGTACAGGCATTTAACCACTGCGCCACCAGGGCTCTTCTTCAATGTCTGTTTTGTCTTGGGCGCAAAGTACGCATAGCATATTTTAAAATATCTGTGTGCCCTTCGTGGAGGGCAAGGGTGAGGGAAAGGGCACCCTGTGCACATAGTCCTCCAGTTCTCTTTCTGCACACACATACCCACAAGCTCCATGGGAAACTCTCAGTGCTTCCAGAACCTTTTTTTTTTGCTCAAACAGAGACTGTGATGTCACTTCCAGTTTACCAGTGACATGCTGGTTTGGCCCACCAAAAGTATGCAAGGGCCAAAAATATCCCCTGGCTACCTCATGGTTTCCTGTTTCTGGTGTGGAGGTAAAACCTGACAGGCTATGCAGACATTAAGTAGTGAACTCGCTTTTCTGTCTCTCCCATCCCTCTTTCCTTTTGCTACAGTTTTGGAATTAATATAGCATTTTTAGACATTATAATTTGCTGTATCCTTTGTAATGGAGAGGGAACTGACTTTCACAACTGACCGTAATAGTGTGGCTATGTATTGCATGAAATAAATAAAATAAAATAAAAACAGGGATCATTTCCTTGTATCTGTGTGGGTTCTTCATATTGACATTTGGGATAGTTGTTTTGTAACTAACTTTTCCAGTCATACGGCATGATATCATTTCAATAAAGATTGTATTACAAGAACACTGAACCCAGTCAGAGAGGCTTTAGCAGGAAGCTTGTGCAAAGCATTTGTCTTCCGGTTTATGAAAGAAGAAAAGTAATAACTTGCCTTTTCTCTTTTTTAAAAAATAGATTCCAGTTACTAAAAGCAGGGCCACAAAGAGGTTCTGAGTGCAGACTGGGCCTTAGACAGTTATTGCAATGTTTAATGTAAATTTACACCAACAAATATTGTGGCTTTTGTCCATGACAGTGTTACATAAACTAGATCAATTGTTACTCTGATCCAGTATCAGGCAGCAGGCTGGCCACCTGGAGAGTCAGGTGGCAAGTAGATGACTCACTCAGAAAGTGAGTGCAGAAAATATCCAGCTTCACAGGAAACTAATTACAAGAGGAAAAAGAAGGCTTGCTACTCAGCTGATCTTATATATGCAATCCTTACTGTGTCCTACAACATTCATTTCTACTAGTCAATTCAGTTCATATTATACAAGCAGGAAGCAAACCCAACAAACAGGCCAGGACAGTGTCACAAGTAGAAGAAAACAGAGAAGAAAACTCCAGGTGTTGGAAAATATTCTGGACTTGGTTCCGTTTCAGACCACAGTCCACAAAGCATTTTTTTTTTTTTTTTGCATTGTTGTCAATGCTCTTCCCTTGAAGACTTGTTTTCAACCTCTTGCATCCATTATACATGGTCAGACATTCCTGGAAATCCTCTTCCTTCATAGTCACACATGCACTCTTCCTCCCTCCCTTTCACACACAAACGCAGACACAGACACAAAGGATAATGGGTGTTGCACTGCTTATCTTCCCATATGTGGCCTCACTTGTTTTTTGGTAGAATGCTGGTCTTATTCAAAACAAACATCATGTCTACAAACTGGAAAAGTTATTTTTATTGTTTTCATATACTGTAATTGCTCAGCCAGTTAAGCTGATGGAAAAACAACTTTCATAAACTCTGCTGTTGACTGATGCAGAAATGGCTCTTCCCTCCCCACCTTGGCTATTTTAAAAAACAAATGAACATCTGAACCATCTTAGGTTTTGGACACAGGCACCAAATGTCAACTTTCTAGCTTTGGTGGATGTCTGCTTGTTTTGGAAATATATAATTGCTGTATAACTAAAAGTTATTTTCTTGTTGTTGTGTGCCTTCAAGTTTCATATAGCAACCCTAAGGTGAACCTATCACCATGTTTCCTTGGCAAGTTTTGTTTAGAGGGAGTTAGCTGAAGCTGAGAGACTGTGACTTGTCCAAGATCACCCTGTGGGTTTCTGTGGCCAAGCAAAGATTTGAACTGTGGTCAGAAAGAGTTTTGTTCTGTTACCTTCTTATATATACACCATCAAATAAATGTTCAGATCTCTTACTTCACCTCCCTTCCCTCCTAGCTTCTCATATTTTTTCTCATCATTTGGGTGTTTTCCATTTTGAATACTAGATTTTAAGCAACTAGAACAACATGGCTTGAATCCTATTGTTAGTTCCAACTAGTTATGGACCCATTGAATTAATAGGATTTACCTATGGGTTCTCACATACATTAATATTCAGTGGGTCTATCTAGTTTGGACTCACTAACAGGATCCAGGCCTATTTATCCTAACTATCAACTCCTGGTGAAGTGAGAAATTTGGGGATACATTGTCTTTGATACATTGAAACTGATTCTTTCATGAAGATAAAATATAATGCTTAATAGTTATGTCATACCTGGGACTAGCTGAATTCATTGTCAAATTGTCTAGATATTTCCCATGCCAGACACCCTGACTGGTAGTAAAATTAGAGGACTGAACCTAACCTTAATGTCAGTCTGTCTGATTTTCCAAGACAGAATCAGCCTCCAGGCAAGTGATGGCTTATGGGTGTTCAGATCTGTGTGATGCAACCATTTTTCTGAAGCTAATCAGGAATAGGTCTGCTGATTGATTGAATGAATGATTGATTGCACTTATTGATCACCCTTTGACTTACCGTAGCTGCCAAGGTGATGCACCAACAGTGCAGACTTTCACAAACTGAAGGAGAAACAGGACAAAATGAGCTTCACGTTTAGACAAAATGAGAAGCCTAGTGAAATCTAAACTGTGAGAGCAGGTTCAGTTCCAAAACAGCACTAACTCTTGTTGTAATGCATCACCTACTTTCTAACTAGGAAAAAGTCACAGTATAGGAGTAGATTATTTACTTCACATTGCGGAGAACTCAAGTTCAGTCCTTGGTATCTCTAGTGAAAAAGATCTCAGGCAACTAGCCTAGGAAGACTGTTGCCCGGAGGAGACGTTGCCAAACAGAACAGTTGATATTGGCCTTAGATGGGCCTTTGTTTTCCATTCATACCATATAGCTTTATAGGTCCACACATAATCCCTCAGGCTATCATTAAAACAGGATATAGGCACAGGAGTAATAAAACACAATCAGAGAGGAGATAAATGAACAAATACCCTGTCTCCAAATGTTCCAGGGCTACATTCTTTCCCTAGAGTAGTTACATACTTTATCTCCGATGTCTGTCCCCAGATTACATTGGTTTGCATCCTTGAACTGTTCACCCTGCCACTAGTTCTAGCTGCTGGGAGACGATGGAAATTATGCAGAGTCTTCTCACTGAAAAAGAAAATGGCAAACAGGAAAGGACCATTTGGCACATTTATACCACAGCATGTGGTTAGGTCACATCCTGTACAATTCTACAGTAAAGTCATTGCAAAGTTTGCAGTGATCTCTTATAATATTTATCCAACCCCTGTGAGGGACAAGGAACATTTTGGGTTGATCAAACCAGAGGAAAACCAGGATGGTGGTGGTAGTGGATTCTCATGTGTTCTGTTGTTTTATATACTTTTTATAGTAAGGGTGAGGAAAAGGTTGACATTACTATTGGTCCTTGGTAAAAAAAAAAACAACTTTTAAATGTATGTGATTTGTTATGTTAGGTAAGTAGGTTAAAACTAACTAACCCTCTTCAAGTGATTGTGAGGAAGCAACTCTGTGGATTTGTATGGTTCCTCTACTTAACATCAATAGTCTTCCTTTCTTCTGTCATGAAGCCATCATACATCAGATTCCTGGGTAATCACACTTCCTATAGGAGCTTGCTCAAAATCTAATACCATCCCTTCTGCATTTCTGATGCTTTGCATGGCTTTTGGCATCATGCATATTGTGCATGATTGTGCATGGTGCCAACTGCCACCCACATTCTCCTAATATATGCTCTCCTTTTTTTTTTTGCAAGCAGCATTCGCAAGCCTTTTTGTATGCTATTTGTACCCATAAATATTTTTGTATTTTTTTCGAAGATATAAATTCTAAAATACTATTAATTGGTTGGTTGGTTGGTTGTTGGAGAACTGTTCTTGATCTGTTCTTCTGTCTTTACTCCTGGTCTGAATGATTTAGGCAGCTTGTACACTTTCTTTGACAATTTGTAGCCTTCAGATAAATGAACTGCTGCAATGTTTTAAGGTTTTGCTATTCTCTGATTTTTAAAAAAAAGTAAGCAAAAAGATGAATCACAGCTATTTGTAACTGAGAGGAAACAGATCTGTTTGAAAGAATCTCTTCTTAAAGTTATCAATTATTTCCTGTGTAGCTGCAGCTGGTTGTAAAACAAGTTACTATTGTTTTTCTCATAGGCTATGACTTGCAGAAATCATTTGTTTTCACTATTTAAGGAAAGTAGGAACTGCTTGCATTTGGTCCCTTTCCTTGTAGAGGAACTGAAAACTATTTTAAAATAATCAGGATGTGAATTTCTTGATGGCTCCTATCCACTAACAGTGTTTCTCCCCCATTCATTGTCTTTCCACTGTTTAAAGCTAGTGAATGTATGAAGATTCTTATCTGTATACATCACATGTTCAGCATTTACAGCTCAAATAGTATACTCACATACAGTATATCTAAATTGTAAACTTGCATAGTAAACTCACATTTTATAAGCAAATACTTACGTAATCTAATATTTGTAGAATTTTCATTGAACCTTTGGATCCAGTTAACAAATGCTTGAAAATATTTTTGGCAAATCTGAAAAGCAAACCTTGATTTTGCCACTTTATATAAAGAATGCCATGTTACTACACCGTTTTATTTGATAGGAGTTATTTGCTACACCATTTTATTTATTTAATGAGCATCCATGGATTTTGGTATGCGGGTGTGTGTGTGTGTCCTGAAATCAAACCCTGGCAGATTCCAAGGGACCACTGTAAATGACAGACCTCTCCTTCCCCGTCAGTATTCTGCATGTGTCGTGACAAACTGAAAGGAGTCAGAATAGTAATCTAATACCAGGCTACTTTAAATGCCCTGCTATAGAAGAGGTAAAAATCACTATTTCTCTCTCTTTTAGGATAAACAATGGAATCCTTGGATAAAACAATCAATAGCTATCTGGATGTTTGGCTTGGCCCAAGAGGTATGTACTTTGAGAAGGACTGAGCTATTCAGATTTTAGATTGGGGTGGCTTGATTCAGCCCTCCAGATGTTGTTGGTCTGCAACTCCCAACAGCTATAATTCACATGGCCCCAAGTAAGGAAAGCAGCAGTTGTAGTCTGACAACATCTGGATGATTATCAGTGCTTTTAATTGTTTTTTTTTAAATCTGTGACTTTTATTAGAATTCAATAATGCTCTTGCTCCATAGAGCCTCTGTTGAAACCTTAGCTAGTCTTTTAATTTGAAAAAGTGGCATATAATTTTAAAAATAAGAGCTCTCCCAAACCAAATGCAGAAGCCCCCCCCCCCCCGAACAAAACTCATTAGCATTGTGAGTGAATAGCTTACTTCTGCATTAGATCTGCTATCCTTTGGCTTTGCTGGATGAGACTGATGGGAGTTGCAATCCAACATGAAGTGGAAAGTCACAATTTACCCAACAGTATCTCAGAACTAGTGCTGTTCTGTCTCAGTAGGTGTTGTTCCACGGACTGTGTGAGCTCTCTCTCTCCGTGTGTGTATGGATATGCCTTCCTATTAGACATCCTTCTGTGTTAGTGTTATCTTTCATCAGAACTCCCCAGGAAAATCCACTCATCTCAGCCTTGTCCAAAGCCAGCTCATGCTTGGCTTGGTATAACTGGCACACAAAATGTGAGTCCACATGTTCTTATTACTTTACAGGCCAAAATGCTCTACTCAGTGGTTGCCAACCTTTGGTCCTCCATTTATTTTAGACTTCAGCTCCCAGAAGCTCCAGCTAACTTGGCCAACAGTCAGGAATAATGGGAGTTGAAATCCAAATAATCTGAAATATCAAGGATTGCGAACCACTGCTATACTGGTTTTCAGTGTCGGCATAGAAATACTTATATGAGGAGCTGTTCATATTACTGGCATGCATAAAAACTCAATCAGTTGATAGAGTCATAAACAGCTTATCAGTTTCACAGCAAATACTGCAATTACTCCTCGATTAGTAGATGTTAAATAATTATGGATGCAATCCAAAGAAATTAAGTACAGTGCATCCTCGCCTTACGTGGGGGATCCGTTCTGGATCCCGCCACATAAGGCGAATTCCGCCTATGCTCGAGCCCCATTGGAAACAATGGGGCTCGTGCGCGGCGGTGCGGGCGCGTGTGGGGCGCAATGGGCACACGCGCCCATTCAATTGAATGGGACGCGCTGCCCCTTCTGCCCTGCGCGCGCCCCGCGGCTTGAGCGCTTATGCTCAAGGCCGCGTATGGCATGCCCGCGTATGGCGCGGGCACACTGTACAGTGAAAAAGATTTGAGCACACATTGTAAGTTTAACGGTACTGCATATACTTTGTGTGGTACGGTTCCTAGGTTTTATTCCTGGCATGACCTCTTAAAGGGTTCTGAGACAGCGTAGTTAGGAAAGAGTTCTATTTAAAACCTGGCAAGACGTCTGTTTGTGAGAACAGATACCAATAAGCTAGTTCAGCCTAAATTCTGATTAAGGGCCGGAACAGATGGGTATGAAGGGGTGGCTTGAAGCTGCCCCACCCAAGATATCTTGGGGCTGTGGCAACCACATTCCATGGTCCCAATCCACCGGGGAGCCAGTCCAAATAGAAGTGGAAAAGATCCACTCCTATTTGGGTCAAGTTTAAGGTGCCCCGCTGAAGCTCCAGGGTGGCTTCTGGGTGTGTGTCATCTAAACATCACACTCCCAAGACGTCGTGAAGCTGCTGCCATCTGACTGACTGGGTGGCTTCAAGATGCCTTGGAGCATGTGGCATCTAAACACCATGCCCCCATGCTGCTGGGAAGCCAGCTTTTAGGGCTGGTCTGTGCCGGCCCTAAGACAGCTTCACAGGCTCATATAATTAACACTCATGCACTAGGATTAAAAAACAAATTTGGCAACCATTTGAGTGTGTGGGATATATTCTGACCCCAATGAGAAGTTCATTGTATGTGTATAGAAGGGTACAGTTCAGGATATAATGTACACTTTTAAAATGTCTTGGTCCCAGTGAGAGTCCCAATGTCTTTCCCTCCACCCTCCATGGACCTGAGCACTCTCTACCTTCCACCCCCCATGGGCCTGAGCAGATGGGTCTGGGGACTTGCCCAGGTCAGGACCTGAGTCCTGAACTGGATAAGTCCCTAGACTGGCACGGAGGCGAGTGAGTGTTTTCCTATTTGTCTACTGCTGTGCCATGGGCCTGCTACCACCACACACCCCTTAACTTCCTCCCTCATCACCTCTACTGAGAAAAGCCTCATTGCAGCCTCTTGATGTGGAAACAGGGTGTCTGGCTACACCCACATGGCCAGATGCCCCCTTTCCATGTCAGAGGCCATGGCAGGCATCTTCTCAGTAAAGGTGACAGCAGAAGAAGGTAAAGGGCACATGGGGCCATCTAGTCTGTCAACTATTGCTGTGGAGTTTTCTGGAAACTCTGCAGCAAACAGTGGGTATTTTTGACCTGTGCTAAGGCCCCTTTAAGCCACAATCATACTGGGACTGCTGGATCAGTGTCTAGTCTGCCCATTCCCAGCCTGGGGGTATTGGTCTGCGTCGTCCAGACAGGATGGTGCGAGGCAAGGGTGCGCACAGACTCCGTGTTGACTTTCCTCAAATGAGGATATCCTACTAACAAGCAAAACATTGTTAGTAGGATGTTTTGCTTGTTAGCAGGATATCCTCATTCTTCTTTGCTGTCTCATAGTTTTCCAAATCATGGCATAAGACATTTTTTGTCCCAATATGCCAGATTGGCTGGAACGAAAAAGTACCTTGGTGCAAAAAAGCAATAGATTCGCAGGGATTTTGTTGCCCTGGCTGCCACTTGTGTGTTAAAATACAACAACACCCAAAGCATGATACATGGAAGAAATTTGATAAGGTTTGTTTTCAAACACATCTGTTCAAGTGACAGTGTTGTATATTTTAGGTCTATTTTGACTCTTGAGGATGTAAATGCATCATCCTGGTACTTAAGGGTTAATTCTGCCATCCATTGAATGGTAACCAAAAATGTTCAACTCTTGTTTGGGCCAAATTATTCAACTCTTGTTAGAGTCTCAAGTCCCAGTTCTAAAATATGAATATCCAAAGTACAACTACCTTTCTACAAGTCAGTAAAACTGAAGAGCTCAAAAAAGCTCTGCAAACAAGGGAGTCCAAACCTATTTAGAAAAAGTAATAATTCTGAATACTCATTATTTTGCGACAGGCCTGGCAGTTTTAGACTGTCAAAATAAGTCAGACAGTAAGGTTGACTATTAAATGGTGAGTCGGGTAGCTTGGCCCTCATAAAATCTCTTTTTACATTTAAAAACATGAAGCAGTAACAAGGTGGGTGGAGAGAGAAGTTGATTGAAAGGAGAGAACAAAAACTAACTTGGAACAGAAGCACCTGGCTTCAAGATATGAAAGATAAATATGAAGACTGGTGTATCAAATGCTCCTTTGGGGAACAGCAGTTTGTGAAGGGAACATAATTAGTTGTACTACCCTTAGCAACAGTACAGTTAAATTAAACCTCTCTACTTGTGTCTGGCGATTGCATAATTTAGAACAATTATCCTTTCTATTTACCAGCTATTATTCCTTCGGCTTTTGTTGCTAAATCCTGGCTGAAGATTGGGGCCAGTGGTGAGGAATCCTAGCATGGGGTGAAGTTATTGACCCCTTTATTCTGGCATATTGATGCTAAAACTGCTTAAAGAACTTCAGGGCAGAGTTGTTTAAAGTTCCTTTTTTTAACTGTATAACTCAGAATCCTCTGGGTAGTATGGTCCCCAAAACATCTCCCCAAAAATAACTTTTCCAAGTTTTGCTTTAGTGTTTCTACGCACTTTGCAACCACTTCCCCATCTTTCTTCTTTGCAACTACTGTATTAAATTGACTCATTATGTTGTCATTATGTTATGTTAGATACATTGAATAAAATATTTGCTGTTTTTCAGATCCCAGAGTGAAAGGATGGCTTCTCCTGACCAACTACACACCTACTTTCATTTTCTCTGTCTTATACTTATTAATCGTATGGTTAGGACCAAAGTATATGCAGAAGAGACAGCCATTTTCCTGCAGGGGCATTCTAGTCATCTATAATATTGGACTTACGCTGCTGTCCCTCTATATGTTCTATGAGGTAAGAAAGGAGAGAGCAGCATATTTTGTTTCAGTCTGTTCTCTATTTACCCGTGCAATATTTGCTGTCCCACCCCCCGTAAGTAGAATAATAGAATCATAGACTCGTAGAGTTGGAAGAGATCACAAGGGCCATCCAGTCCAACCCCTGCCATGCAGGAACTCTCAATCAAAGCATCCCCAACAGGTATCCATCCAGCCTCTGCTTGAAGACCTCCAAGGAAGGAGACTCCACTACACTCCGAGGGAGTGTGTTCCACTGTCGGACAGCCCTTACTGTCAGGAAGTTCCTCCTAGTGTTGAGGTGGAATCTCTTTTCCTGGAGCTTGCATCCATTGCTCCGGGTCCTAGTCTCTGGAGCAGCAGAAAACAAGCTTGCTCCCTCCTCAATATGACATCCCTTCAAATATTTAAACAGGGCTATCATATCACCTCTTATGCATTGATACAATTAATGAAAATTGATAGAATTTTTATTCTCATAAAATGAATACAGTGATCCCTCCATATTTGCAGGGATTGGGGTGAAGAATCCCCAGAAATGTGGAAAAGTACATATATATTTTTAAAAAAAAAACACTATTTTTTTTTTAACGTGAAAGAACACCTGTTTAGGAATCAAGTCATTCAGTTCACCTCTATGGTTAACATCTGCCAGAATCTTGCTGGAGGTCCTACAGATCGCCAGAGAAGTATTTTCTCTAGAAACTCTAGCACAACTCTATGGTCAACATCTGGCAGAGGAGGACGTAGAGATTCCTAGAGAGAACATATTAATCAAAACCGCAAATAATCAAAGCCACAAAAGTCAAAGCTGCAAAAGTGGAGGGCCGACTCCTGTGTGTTTCCTCTTGTCCAATAAAGCCAGTTTCCTCCAGTGTATCTAACGTACCTACTTCATACTTCATCATATACAGAAGACCTGGTCCTTGCCCAGATAGCAGGAAACTGTGTGAATCTCTTCCAATAGGAATGGAGAAAGACGTCATCATTTTGAAGTCCAGCAGCAAGAATGTCATTGTTGCTTTATTGCCTGTCCCCCTCCCCCAACAACTTTGGATATAAGGCAGGATATAAATATTTTAATAATAAAAATAAGTGGAATTTACAGTATATGGGGTCTTCCTAATGCCCTCTTCACACATGCCTGTTCATCATTTGATAATTGCAACATCTGACAATACCTTGAATGTTTGAAAGACCTATCTTGGACCAGACATCATCAGTAGATTTTGTTCACCTCAAACACAAAAATTTTCCAGGGGAGTTCAAATAGGCACCTGTAATTCTTTGATCGCAAATCAAATGATGCATGTGTATATGTGCACTAATCCTTTGTAGAAGAGAGGGAGACATTAAATGGTGAAAAGTGATCCCATGCTGGGAGAAAGACAGGATATTAAATTTAAAAATTAATTTAAATTAATTAGTTTAATTTAATTCACGGAAATGAAAGGAAGGGAGAGAGGGAGGGGGAGAGGGAATCAACATGGAGGTATTGCTTGAAAATATCCAGCTTTTAAAGTGCCTTCTCCTTAGGGTGAAAGTGGATACATCAAACCATTGTTTAAAATGTTTTATCTGGTGCTTATGTCATAGTAGATAGCAGGAGTGGGAATCATGCAAGCTTTGAGATGTAGTTGGACTGCAGTTTCCCAGCATCTCTCATTGCTTGCTATGCTGGCCAGGTGCTACTCAATTTTCAGTCCAGCATCTGGAGGGCTACACAATTCTGTAACTGCCATAGAGTAAATGAAATCCAAAAGCTACTCTGAGCAAGTGCTCAGAATACTCTTCACTCCTTGTCAAATGATACACATGCCATCTTCCCTTCCTGTTGAATCACTTTTCCAGTTCAGCCTTGAAGCACAATCAGATTTGTTAACAAACAAGTAATTTTGGCATTTAGAATCCATTGTTGTTTTTGGATTACATGCATGTAGATTCTGTCAAAAGGCTGCAGCCATTAAAATACTCCCATTAAAAGGAGGGAGCTGTCATGTGGATGAAAAATGCCCAGAGGCAGGTTTGGCAAGCATAGAACCACTTCTTGCTGTGGGTAAACTATAAACCCTTCACACATACACCCCCTTTTTTTTTTAATAGAAGGATCTCCATTTCTGATATGGTTTCATTTCCAGTATAAGAATCAGTCCATGACGTCTGGAGGAACAGAAACTCTCTTTCCTTGAACTAGGTCATTGTTAAGATTGACATTTTAGAAGTCATAACCAAATACTATAACATAAAAGCTAATGCTCCAGGAGAGATGTTGATGTTTTCATATTAATTTGTTACTTGATAAAAGAAGAAAAAACAGTGAGTTTGATTCTCCCCCCCCCCCCCCCCCCAAGATCATGCTAGTACTGTACCCATGGGAGAAGAACAGGGGAAGCGTTCAGGGATGTGATCCCCGATAGCGCAATTAGCCGAGTTTAAGGATGCAAGAAAGACACTGTCCCTCCTTGTGATAATCTCCAAAGAGAGCACCAGCTCCTCAGGCAATCCATTCCATGCTGGAACAGCTTTTACAGCCAGACATTCCTCTAGACGGAATCTCTTTTCTTGTAATAGTTGTAATCATTCACACTTAGAACTCTTAGATTTGCTCTGTTTTGCTATTTTTCTTGCCAAATAGAAGGGGATACTTCTACCGTCCTGTCAGACTGCTGTTGTGTTTTGATGTTTAATCATACAATCTTTCCTAATGTAAATAAAACCATTATTGTGGACTGCCCGCCTTTCTGTTTTAGGTATAGTATTCAATGATCCCTAAAATTACATTGCATGCAGACCAAAAATGTCATCTCCTACATACTGTTGCAAACTCCCAGAATTGCTGCTGTACTATTGTAGACAGCCAGAACTGCTTTCTGGTGGCATATGATCAGGGCTGCATCACTTATTTGTACAGTCAGGATCAGTTGAAAGAGTGGGCTTTTCAGTGGTACCATGTTAGCTAGCCCTTATGTCACGATGGTGTTTTGAGGTGTTGGGGAAAGAGGTATTCTCTTGGTGAGCATGTGAATGCCCAAAGTGTGGGGAAATGTTTGCTTTTTTGTTTTTTAGCCAGAACTCACAACTAGCATTAATCAGCTCACTTTATCTATAGTCTGAAGGCATGTGATGTTGGAAAGTGATTTTGACTTTAGCTGCTATCTAGATAGGAATGTGATGTAAGGTGCTCTCAGACGGCTCTTTTCAGAGGAGGTTAAACCGCTTTGTGGACAAAATGGCTTAGAACAGGCGTTGAGGTGGAATCCATCTGGTGTACCTTTACTGACAGTACTCTTCCATAAGCAGAATGGAGAGTGGCAGAGCATGCGGTGATTTCCCCTCTCTTTTTGTTTCCTAATCTGGTGGGTTAGTGGGTGCAAGGAGGAGGGGGAATTGGTGAGAACTGTACCTCAGAAGCTTTCCACTGTCAGAGAGAAACTAGAGCCACATCTGCATTGAGGAAAAGAAACGCTTCCACCCATTCCTGCACTGACCTGTTTGGATGATGCATGGAGCCAAAACAGGTGAAACATGGATCTAATCCACACTCCAGGGTGATTCTCTGGAGTAAAAAGAGTCCCTAGTTTCTCCAAATCAGGGTGGAAACTCTGGATGCTCTCTTGAATGTGCGGACTGTGTGCCAGTGTGGGATGGGGAGGGAGCATTGGCCGGCAGAAGAAAGAATTCAGGGCAAGAGTTCAGTTCAGGGCAAGGTGAGCCACTGAACTCTTCCTGGCCAGAAAGTCCAACTCCCACCAGAGCACTTTCACTTTCAAGTTCATGGTGTTCCTCCAGCACAATTCCTTTTAATGCTTCACATTACTTGAGAAATGGTCTAATAATTGAGCAGATATGAGAGGAGCAGTTCCTTTGTTCTGAGATGATTAGCCTGTGTTTACTTTTCCACTTGTCCATATTTGCTGGGTCAAAGTAGGTGTTCAAGTGAGATAACAGCATCTGCGGTATGCATTCCAGATCCAAATATTTTGGCACTAGTGTAGATGTGTTCATTGTAGTGAATTACTTCTCTCTTCAGGAATGTCTTCCTTCCTTTCATGTTTAGTTTACCCATAATGGCAACAAAATGCCTGAAACTGATGTATTTCTTTCATTCAAAGCCCATTTTGCTTTATATAAAATTATACAGTTTGGAGTTGAAGTATATTGCTGTTAAGAGTTAACAATAAACTGATACCTGCTCTCCCTTTATGGCAGATAGAGAGGAATTTGTAGTAGTACCCAGCTTTTCTTGTTGTGCACATTCAAGCTGATTCCAGGTTGTGGTAACTCCTATCTTGAGATTTGCTTGGCAAGATTTATTCAGAGGAGGGTTTGCCATTGCCTTTTTCTTAGACTAAAGCAGGGGTAGGCAACCTTTTTGAGCCGGGGGCCGGGTTGCTGTCCCTCAGACAACAGGGGGGCCGGAGGCAAATAAATAAATAAATAAATAATTTTTAAACAATTAAATAAATAAATAAACTGGGACAAATGTAGGACAACATTTTCAAATGGAGGACTTTTATTTTAAATGGAGGGCACACGAAAAAAATTGTTGATTTTTTAAAAAAATGTTAATATACATTTATGTTTCTGAGGCTTCTATAGACAATTGCCCGCTCTTGCCCCCTCACGCGAGAGGCTAAAAGCCCCGGTGGCAATCGGCGGCAGGACTGGGCTGGGGCCGATCCCAAGGCCTCGCCACGCCAGATTCGGCCGGCGGGCCGTAGGTTGCCTACCCCTGGACTAAGGGAAGGTGACTTGCCCAATGTCACCCAGTGGGTTTCCATGGCTGAACAGACATTCAAACACTGGTCACCTGGAGTCCTAGTCCAATGTTCAGACCACTACACTACACTGGATCTCATACCCATGCATAGTCTTGGTTAACAAAATTTGGGTTGGAACATCACTGAGGACTGGGGTGGGGGAATCCCTGGTGGTTGGCTGACCATTGGCAAATCATGTCCTCATAGCCACTGCTGCCCTGGATCCCCACCTTGAAATGTCAGTTCGACAGCTATAATTAAAGGTGGGATCCCATTTCTGCTGCAGAGCAGAGGGCACACCACCAGCCTGTGTCACCCATCCCATTATAAAGGTAGAACATGAGTGTGTATGCTACAGGGAAATGTAGTGAGTCTGCCCACCACTACTGTAGATCAAACTGCATGTTCCTTCTAAAATGTATAATGCAGAGTTTCCCTCCCTCTACTCAAAAATGAAAGACCCCATCTGAGGACACACACTATGGTTCCTATCCAGACTGGAATGGCGGAAGTACTGGATGCCTGCAATTTCTGTATGAAGAAAGTATCCATTGAAAGGAATTGAAGCTCTTTTCTTCTATTGCACTTTTAATCTAGCTTCTAAATAATATTCTCTGGGGTGGCATGCAGTTCGCATGGGTGACACAACTGGATTGGAACCACAAAGGATTAAAGTATTAAAGACTCCTCCCCTTTTCTGCATGCACGGTTTCTGGGACATGTAGCCCAAAATACTACTACGGCATTCTGGTTGTTGCAATTTGAAAGTAGCTTTTCCAAGCCTCTGAGAGTCTGAGTCATAGTAATTTGTGTCTAAATGGTGCACAGTTCTGCATTCTGTAGAGAAAGTTTCAGAACAGAACAAAGCATGCAGTGACATTGTTTCCATAGAGCCTGTGGCTAATTGTCCATAGAGGACAATTAATAGTTAAGCCCTTGTTTTCCTTGTGTGTCTGAGTCTCTCTTCTCATCTCAAACATGAAAGTATTTGTAGTGGAATATGAAAATTTGGAATGGAAAGCATTCCATATTGTAGCTTGGTGCTAAGGAGAACATGCAAAGTAAATATTACTAGCAGTATTTCTATAATAAACATTCAGTATTTTTCAAGAAAAGCATTTTAGTAGAAATGCTGCATGTTGCAGTTATGTTCCATTAGCAATAAAAATAAAATAAAAATAGATTAGGGGACTATCTTTGTTTACTTGTAGTTCACTTATTTGTTTTTGGAAAGAATGTAGGGACCCTTTATAGGCCCCCTTATAACACTGACTGCTGTAATGCTGGAAATGCAGCAAAGAAACGTATCCCATCTGGCAGGTCAGTGTTCCCAAGCACACAAAAGAAGAAGGATGTGATAAGAAATGTTTTTAAAGCAATATGTTCCTGTTTCCTTTCATGACACAATTGCCGCAAAACAATGTGTGATAATGTCATAAGACAAGAGTATGATAATGTTGTAAGACAAGAGTTGGCAACTCCAAAATGGGGATGGGGGAATGATGGGTCGTGTGGTGGCCATTTCTGACCTGTCCCCAACTCTACCAGCTAACCGGCAGCCTCCAGTAGGGAATCTGACTCTCTCAAAGGGAATGTGACTCTCCACAGACAAAAGTTTCCCAGGATCAACCCTACTATTAGAAAGTGTGAGATGGCTGCCCCAGGCAGCAAATTTATGATGTCATGAACAGGAACAAATGGTTGTGTACAGTTGACCCTCCACATTTGCGGCTTTAACTTTTGAGACTTTGATGATTAGCAGATTTGATTAATATGTTCACTTTAGGAATCTCTTAAGTCCTCTAGCGCAACTCTGACAGAAGGTGACCATAAAGTCACACTGGAGGGCCTAGAGATTCCTAAAGAAAACACTTATCTAGGCATCTGTAGGTTTTCCAATGCAATTCTGTGGTCAACTTCTGCCAGATGTCGGCCATAAAGTTGCGATGCAAGACCTAGAGAGTCCTAGAGAGGTACCCTCTCAGGTTAAAAAAGGAGTCGTTTTCTACAGTATTTGTGTTTCTTTTCACTTCCATGGGAGTCCTGTGCCCCTAACCTCAGTGAATGTGGAAGGCCCACTATAGTTTGTTTTCATTGTATTTTTACTGCCAGTAATAGGGAGATGTGTTTGTGGGCTTTTCAGTCTCAGGTGCCAAGGTAAACTTGGCTGGCTTTGCATCATGTCCGCCCTGACTCAGGTGAGTATATGGGAGGGGAACCATTTACCGCTGTGCTGTCTTTTGCTTCTTTGCTTTTGCCTTAATGATGGCTGTGAAAGTTCTCCACCTTAAGCCCTAAGGGCTCGTGAATAAGCCCATAGTTCCTTCATTACTTCACATCTTAAAAGTTTTAAGTTGCAATAATGCAGTCAGTAGTGTTAACAACTAACTATTTCTTTTTTCATCAGCTGGTGACGGGAGTGTGGGAAGGAGGATACAATTTCTTCTGTCAGGATACGCACAGTGGAGGTGAAGCTGATATGAAGGTAACATTATGAGCTGACTCTGCTGGTTTGCTTTGCTACTTAGATTGAGAGGGAAGGACAGTACTGAAGGACAGGTACTCTTTGTTATTAATGCAGCTCAAGGAAAGGCATGCTGTAACTTGGATGCCATGATAGCACTTTGAAGGAAAAAAACAATTAAGACAGTAGAATTTGTCAGGAACAGTTAGTATTGGGTCTCTAAATCAAGACACATGTATACATAAAGGAGAGGTTTTGCACACTGCAAATGTTTAAACTGTCAAGGAGTCACAAAAACTGTAATTTACTGTATTTTTTTGAGTCATACTTATATATTTTCAAGTTGATATGTCTAGAATTCCTGGCTTAAACCTTTCCAAGACTCTGAGCGGAGGACATCTGTTTAGGATGTTTGAATATTCTAGTTCTGGACCACTTGTGTCTTATGTACTGTAATGAATATACCACATTGCACTTAACTAAAATAAGAAGGGAAAAATTGGCAAACCTAGTGTGGAAAAAGTCAAAATGTTACACAAGACTGCCTGACAGTATCCAATAAACAAATCTCTCTTACAAAGTAATTTTGACGTCAGCCTATAATAGGGGGGAATTAACTTTAAAACATGAAACTATATTTACTTCGTCTTCACTTAGACTATAATGCTTGAAAATCACACTACCTATTACAACTGATGAAAGAATATGAATCCTAATCACTTAATTCCCTTGTTTTCCATTCTTTTGTATCATACCACTAAACCCTTCCAATGAAACCCTTAACTGACAGTTGCCTGTGACAAGTTTTAAATGGAAAAACATTAATAACTAGAGACAAGGAACTCATATCCCTCCAGAGAATACTGTGAGACAGATGAACAGTGTATTGTTCATTGTATAATATGATAAAATTGGATCACACACAGCAGCAGTATTTGAAATCTGAGATGAAACAAGTGAGCCCACTGCAAAAGGCTATGTTGCTGAGACAGCAAGAACATCGTCCTGCAAAGGCTCCAGCACAAGGCCCCAGGTAGCTCATTGGTGACTTATAGGGAGAAGCTTCAAGGAGAACAAAATGAAGGTGTTGCCCTCCACAATAAGATGTCTGCGCCTCCAATGAAATGTCCCTTCAGTCCCCAAATTTCTAGCTTTAAGACATCAGACTTCAAATTTACTAAGAGAGCATGAACACAGCAAATATTCTGAGAATATTTCTAAGGCATGAATATATTTTCAGTGTCTCAATTCTCTGCAATGCTAGGAATTTGGAAAGAAAATTTCATGGGGGAAATAATTATTGTTTGGAGGGACAGTGGCCTAATTTCTCACCTACCCACCTACCAACCTCTGGTAGCTACATCCCTGTTGACTTACCATCCCTGGAATATCAATGGGTGTAGATGCAGCTATACCTCATGCTGTATATACTCATGTATAAATCTAAAAATTGATCGATGCATGCCCTAAGCCCTGGTTCTGGTGCGAACAGTCCAGATGATGTCAGACATTTTCACCAGAACCAGGGTATAACATTCTTAAAATGAATTTTTAAAACTTAACTTCTGGGAAGATCTGGAGCCCTTCCATTTGTATGCCAGGGTGACTGTCTGCATGGGTGTTCCACTCAGCCACTGCTGTTGTCACCAGTCTCTCACTCTGAATTCAGAACTAAGTGTCCAGCCATGTAATTGAAGATGGACACTTTGTTCTGGCTCAGAAGAGAGGGACCCACAGTGGAAGTGCCAGGCAGCTCAAGAGGACATCCATGTAGACAGCCACTCTGGCATGGGAATAGAGGGCCAGATAATGGAGAGATCTGAGCTTGAGGGCAGGATACTCTGGGCTGCCCCTGGAATATCCTGGTCAGTGCAGACAAGACCAAAGGCAGGAGGTCACTTGGATGTTGTACAGATGTAAGAACTGAAATGAGCAGTAGTGCTCTGGTATAGAGGGGTATGCCTATTCATTTTTCTAAATCCCATCCCCCCTCCATATTCTCACACTTGAGTTTAATAGTTCCTGGAACATGATCATAACATACATTAGCATGTTTGTGGATTCCATGTAGTGAACCATTTTACATGAATGCCTGTGGCTTCTTGAAGAAAAGTTTTTCTTCTTTCACATTGGTAGTCTTCTGTGCCTTATTCTTTCCAGCCTGAAGAAAGAAAATTCCTTTTAGGGAATACAACAGCAGTACCTTCTGTTTCCTCATATGCTTATTCAAAGATCACAGAAGGAATATAGAGATTAAATAGCTCTCTTGTGTCTCTCAGAGCACCTGAGGCACACTTTAATAGGCACATAAAGGATTGTGGCTTTTGGTTTAGTCAAACCATAAGCTTTATGGCTGCTGTCCCGACAACTCTTGTAGGAATGCCCAAGGTCTTGGGCCCACCCAGTGGAGCATCTAACTTTAAATAGCAGTATTGCTTTCTTTGCAGTGTTGCAAACTGGTTGGAAATCACTGACAGAGGCTCTCCTGGATTTGACAGGAACCTTGTTCTCCTCCATAACTGGAGCTGCCAGGCCCTGAACCAGTGATGTTCTGCATGAAAAGTTACATGCTCCACCACTGTACTGTAGCACATCCTTGTGGAAAACAAACAAACAAAAACAACCAGTAACAGCAACTAAAAATTAATCATTCAAAATTCAAGGCCCCATTTAGATCACAGAGTGAATTATACAGTTCTCTGTGCTATGGAGGGGGAGGGGGGGAGGGACTAGAATCCTCTTCAGGTAGAAAAAAACAATATTGGAACAGCACAATGAGTCCATATCTCATGACAGGCTATTATACTGAGGAGGCTGACTCTGTGTTTTGGTTTTACCCCAATGATCTGTCAGCACACTTCTAATTCCATCATTCCTTTCTACTCCTGTGCCTATCTACAAAGTGTGGAACCATCCCACCTCTGGCAGATACTGTCTCATACTGATCATTGATCACTAGGATTTTGTGGGGAAGTGGTATTAGATTTCAGGCCACCAAAATTTGACATGAGCTCTTACTCAGTAAGTCCTTGTGGGACAAATGACTGATGTTTCTCTCCCCTCCCCCCCTGCCTCTTTTTCATTAGATCATACGTGTCCTCTGGTGGTACTACTTCTCAAAGCTCATTGAATTCATGGATACAATCTTCTTTATATTACGAAAAAATAACCATCAGATCACAGTTCTTCACGTCTACCATCATGCAACTATGTTGAATATCTGGTGGTTTGTTATGAACTGGGTGCCTTGTGGCCACTGTAAGTATTCTTTTAACTCAGAGATGTGGAAACTCTTTCAACCCAAGAGAAGACACATTTGGGGGCTGCATTCCAGTGTTGGGAGGAACCAAAGGCAAAAGCTCAAATCCAAACTACCCCCATGTTTTGTTTTACTTTTCAGTTCGAAGCTCTTAGTGAAAATAACTAAGCCTGAGGAGAGGTTTCTGGAATGGGGAAAAGGCCCTACAAGAGCTGGGAAAATATATAAATGCAGGGGTAGCTGTGTTGACCACAAAACAAAATCCACAATGGAGATACTTTAATTTGGCCAATCAAAAGGTTCAAAATAAATCACATTAGCTTTCAAAACTCATCACAAGCTTTTTAAATGGCAAAGATGGTTAAAAAACAAAAGGCATTCAAGAGAAGGAATGGTCAGTTTCATGGAGAAAGAGACATGACCATTTGAGAAACTTGTGCCACTTGATTTGGATGCCAGGATTTGACTCCAGGACCTGAGGTTCCTTATTCTAACTGTTCTTGTGATGGTGGGAGTAGACCTGTGTGCATTTTTTATAAGGTCCATTTCATTTTAAGAGGGTGTATTGAGGTATGTATACAAGTAGGCTTTTCAGGAGAACAGTGGCTTTGTTTGGAAGGCTTTTTGGCAGTAATGTCTGGAATTCTACATGCGCTACTTAGTTACATAACTCTCTCAGTTGCAAAGCTATGTAGCTTCTCTTGATTTATTCTCCTCCAAATTTACTTTACTGAGCATCCAGCTGAGTGTCCATTCTGCCAGCAATTGTGGATGGGCAAATGATATTTCCACCCCTTGCATCAGCCAGCAGGGCTGTAACAAAGAATTGCAGCAGAAATCTTGCATCCTCGCTGGCTGGTGGGAAGGCATGGAAAATCATCTATCCACACCAAATCCCTGGAAAAATAGACCCCCTTCTCTCCACATGGTTGATGACCATTAAAGTGGGACAGGAAAGCAATTACAATCATGGCGATAGTGTCACTATCATGACTACACAGAGATGGTGAATATAGATCTGCCATGGATTCAAAACTCCAGGTTATACATCTGTAAATCTAATCCTGATGTTTGACCAATATTATGCAATTTATTGTTGATACTGTGTATGTGATCTTACTTTGTTGTCAGAAACTCTTCAAAATCCAGTCCAAAGCTTCCATCCTGACATGCAAAACTTTGATTATGTAGACGTGAAAACTGACATTTGATAAACATGGGCCCATTAGGCTTCTGGTCATGAAGACACTCTTCAGTTTGTTTCATTATGCAGGTGGCAATGAAAAATGATGCTTCCTTCCTTGTCATTATTTTGTTTAGCTTTACATCTCATCAGCTATATGTCTCCAGCAGTGCTGTTGCTGCTGTTTTGGTTTTAGTTAGGCACCAGACTCCCCAAAGAATGCCCCGTGGAAGCTGCCAAGAAACTCTTCCACATGGCACTGGCTCCCTGTGGGAACACCAGAACACTTACAAGCTGTTTCTTGTATGGATGCCCATGCAGTTTGGCTTCTCTTTCAGTGGTCTAAGAATATACAGGACTGGCATGAAGTCGTGTCATGGTTGCGCCAGTCCAACACAAGGGAGAACCAAGGAAGCAGATACATCATTGTGGTGCTCTGCCTGGATCCGGAACTGTGCACCCAAGATGCTCCAGGGCAATGGACATCTGGATGGAAAGCATCAGATACAGTTCTCTGGGCAAGCTCTACATTATGGGATGGAGAGCAGTGGCCCACCAGATGTTTGGACTCCATCAGCCCAAGCCAGCATAGCCATAGATGAAGGATGATAATTAACATCTAACAATGTCAGGAGGCTTGGGTGGGCTTTGGCCAACCTTTCTTTAACTTGTAGACAGAAGGTTCACTTCTGCCTGTACTCCTGTGTAGAAGTGAGCATCCCTCACCATTCTTGCAAGCTGTATGTACATTGCCAGGTGTATTGGGATACGTGGCAATTTGTACCACCCTCTGAAAAACACCATCTGAAACATCTGTTTGCAGAAACCATGCAATAATTAAAGCACTGGTGCCCAATTTATATAGCAGCCGTGACCTTAGACATCTGTGCTGATTGCAGCTTTTTGCATTCATTTGTTTTTATGCTAGTATGTCGAGTTTTGTTTTGTTTTAAAAGTTTGTAGTACCATTAACTTTTAGTATGCTACTGTAATGCAGGCTATTTCAAAAGAAATTAATGACAGCTTCTTTTCTTTCCACTTGTAGCCTATTTTGGTGCCACTCTTAACAGCTTTATTCATGTCCTCATGTATTCCTACTATGGATTATCTGCTATTCCATCTATGCGTCCATATCTCTGGTGGAAGAAATATATCACTCAGGGACAGCTGGTGAGTAGTCAGGTGTTTGTAGTCTCCCCTGCATTTTTTAATGGAGGCTCACCAGTGCCAAGGGAGGAGGACCTATTTTCTTTTATGATACAGTAACTCTGTAAAGTCAGTTTATTGTATAAGCCTGCAGTTATAATCTGAATCATGCTCCAAGCAAAAAATATTCAGTGTAACTTCCTCTTCTCTGACACTTAATAGCAGAGCTGCAGTATGTTTTGTGGTGCACAGCACCCACCTGGAAACCTCTGAAGCCTTCACTCCCCCCCATTTTTAAAAAGTGATCCCAAATTGTCAAAAAAACTGAAACTCATTCAGACCACCAAAATGTGGTTTTAACAGTTATGGCTACTCACTACTTTCCAACCACCACCACCAACAAACAAACAGGGGGGAAAAGACCTGCAGAAATTGATCATATTTGGCCAATTCTAGGATCAGTTTAGGGGAGGGGTGCAGGGGGGAAAAAACACAGTAGTTCCCCATCCATTTTTAATAGCAGTCTTTAGGAGATACAAGGCCTCTAATATGTATCTCCTTAACTCTGCTGCTTTTGTGAGGATCATCTTCTTTATTCCATGTCCCGTTTGCCAAAACAAATAGGAAAGCTTGTAAGCTGGGGTGGGAGCCATTTTTGCAACTAGGGCTGCTGCATGTTTAGGCATAGATTGATCAAAAAATGCAATTCAGAAGTGGAAGCAAAGGTATGTAATGGGCCAATCACTGCTCCAGGCAGCATTTGGTGGCATTTTGCAATGGTGGGTCCTATGTCGTGGTGATGGTGAATCCACTCTGGGATGTGGCCTGATGTGTTTATCCAAGTTGCTGAAATTATTCTGGGGAGAGGATTCAGTGCTTTGGATGATTTTGTTGAAGTCAAGACTTAAAACTAAAGTGGATTCATTGTGGAACCAACTCAGAAGCCAGCAGCTGCCACTGGCATTTTGGTGCAGTTTGGGGCATTTTTTGCCCATTTTTTTTATTTGGGGAAAGGTTCAGGGGCTGGAGGCTGGAAAATAGATTTGAAGTTGCATGTGGCCCACAGTTGTTACTTTCCCCACCTTTGTGGAACATCCAAGAGTTTAATTTTGCACTTTGGAGCACATGGAGGTCAAGAGAGCATCTTGGTCAGTACATTTAAACTGAAATTTCATGTGGCTCGACTTTCTGTTGGCCTCTTTATCTTGTTAGCCTCAGTTATGTTTCTGCCAAGGGGAGAGCAATGTCTTTTTAAAAGGTTTGCCATGTTGGTGATCAGTTGCAGACTGATCACTAAACTCTATAAAAAGTGCTCCTGTTGTGGCACCACAGAATGATGCCCCTGCTTGTTTTCCCATATATATATAAATATATATATATATCCATCCCTAATGCCTCTGCCAGTTGGGACTGCCTTTTCATCAAATGCAGCAAATTGGTAGAGGGTAAACTGTATCACCTGATCTGCCGTCTGATGATCAAAAGACAATCCTCAACGTGGCACGCAGCCAACATTACTGTGGGAGCAAATTCAAAAAGGACATCTTTGCATTCATACTTCACAGGAAACAGTTCAAATGTACTTGCTTGTTGTGGATTTCTTCTCTCACCTTAAACTGACCTTTCATCCTCCCTTTCCCTCTCTTATAGATTCAATTTGTCCTGACAATCTTCCAGACAAGCTGTGGAGCTGTTTGGCCTTGTCGATTCCCTATGGGATGGTTGTACTTCCAGATAGGCTACATGATCTCCTTAATTATCCTTTTTACAAATTTCTATATTCAGGTAAATTCTGTATTATTATTATTATTATTATTATTATTATTATTATTATTATTATTATTATTATTATGTTTTACAGTGCTGATGCTGTTATCACTGATTTTTTTAGTTGATATTTAAAATTTCTAAAATCTTTAACTAATTGGCAGAAGACATATTGCCCCCACCATCATCCCACTCCTTCAGTTTTGCAAAGGGATCTTGTAGCCACTCCTAGCATAAGGTTTTGTAGAATTTGCCTCCGCCCGCCCCCCTGCCATATTCAGCAGGTGTCCAGTCAACACATGGCCCAATCCCCAAGTTTCATGTGAAACAGTCTGGACAACATCCAGACCCTTCAGCACCAAACCAGGGGTATACCCTTTTCATAATGGTGTAAAATAAGTTCCTGTTTGCTTCAGTCCAGGATTCACTTACTTAAAGGTCTGAATAGAATATTTCTAAGAGCCAATGAGAACACCATTGCCTTCCATACTATGTGCTAATTGCTAATCTGGTGCTTATCCCCGAAAAGCCACAGAAGCACCAATGGGCAGGTCTTCGTCTCATTAGTTACATATATGTCCCACTTCATCTATAGTGTTTGTGGCTCTCCTTTTTTCTCATTTTAACCTCAAAACAGCCTTTTGAAATAGTCTAGAAGGTGAGAAGGGAGGGAGTCATCTAGTACATTTCATGGCTCAGTGATGACATGCATCTGAACCTCCTGAATCTCAACACGCATGCCATGCCCCAATCCCAGCAGGTCCACGGCACAAAAAGAAGCCACAAAAAGCAACTTCTTTTTATGTCTCAGAAGGGGCACGATAGCTGCTGGCTCTGTGGCTTTTCGGCACTCCTGTGGCACAGCACATGTACACACTGCACCAAGGGAGCACAGTGATGCCTCCCGTCATGTGGTGGGGTATGCGGTGTCACGCCAGCATGGGGCAGAATCGGGGCATGTGGTGTGCAGTCGCCATGCCCCCCACTCTGCCCCAATGCTGGCATTTATCGCCAGTCTGTTTAGGGACTGAGTACAGTAAAGAGCAATTTCCTCTTTTTAAAAATACTCCCTATCTGTTCTCCCAAATGGTGGAACACAGTAAGTAACACAAGAAAATGTGTGTGTGTGATGAGAGAGAGAGAGAGAGAGCGCCTATGGGAAACAGTGCTTCTTGAATGACTTTCAACTGTCTTATAAACTTCTGCACTTTTTCAGGTAATTTTTCAAACTATCATTTGGAAGATTTAAGAACAAGCAGGCAGGGGAGAGATTGGAGAGAGGATTTAATTTGCAGTTGTCCACAAGCTACAGTTTATTGTTTGATTTAGGTATGGAAAGCAGTGATTTGTGCAAACCATAGTTTGTTGCCAAACTAGGATATGGACCTGGATGTGATCTTTCATAGCTCAATATAGCCTTTAGTCAACATAAAGGAATGGGTGAATGCTTGTTAAGTAACTACTGTTAAATAACAGTTGTTAACTCAGCTAACGTGCTCCTTTTCCTTTTGTTGCTGAGGTAAAAGATCACTACTGACCTCTGTGTGTATGTGTGTGTATGTGTTTTAGACTTACAACAAAAAGGCACCCTCAAGAAGGAAAGAGTATCAGAATGGCTCTACAGCTGCTGTGAACGGGTACACAAATAGCTTTTCTTCCCTTGAGAACAATGTGAAGCAAAGAAAACAAAGAAAGGATTGAAGACCAAACTAAGAAACCATTTTGATATTCCAGGCAACAACAACAACAAATCATCTGATTGTAAGCACAATATGTGTTGTGCACTGATAACTCTTGACAGCTACTGTAACTATTCCTGCCTAGAATAGTATTGATTTATGTAGGACTTTAACCAGTGCAAAACATCCTAGAAACTATCCATAGGCTAAAGCTGATGATGCTGATAATACTGGGTGGTCACAGACCCAGGGATAAACTGTGGAAGGGAGTATTATTGTAGTATATATATATCATATATACATATATTTATGTATGTATATGTATATATGGAGACACTGCTGTTGCCTTACTAGTCAATACGATAGGTGCTGAATTATGATTCACAACTTCAGAACTGTAATCCAAATTCATATTTTTTAACTGTAGATAATGCATGTGATTGTAATTTGTACAATGAAGTTGTTCAGTTTTTTAATTTTTATTTGTCCAGTAGTTTAAAAACACACATGCCTTAAATTGAAATAAAAGCAGGGCCCAAAACTTAATACTGGTTTGAAAGTGTCTAGAAATTTTTCACTTCTCTTTGGGGAACAATTACTTATGCGAGACGGGTTAGACTGTGGTACAGATACCCAAATACCAAACACACATGTATAGTGTGAAGTCGAAGGCTTTCACGACCGGCAGCCATAGTTTTTTTGTGGGTTTTTTGGGCTATGTGGCTGTGTTCTGAAAGAGTTTATTACTGACGTTTCACCAACATCTGTGGCTGGCATCTTCAGAGAATGCTGGCATGGAAGTGAGTGCGGTATATCAGTGGCATCACTAGGGGGTGCGAGGTGTGTGGACCACACAAGGTGTCACCCTAAAGGAGGGTGACACCACTGTTCCTCAAACACCTACCTTTTGGCAGAAATGGGCTGTGGCATACATCTGCTTCCCTTTAAAACGATTTAAGAAGTGGTGGGAGTGGGGTGAAGTGGAGTGGGAGAAGAAAGGAGAGGCTGTAGTTTTTTTTTTAATTTCAACATTTCAAATTTTTAATTTTTTAAAAAATTATTTTTCCAACTTTCTTTAAAAACATCACACTTTAACCCAATCTTCACTATGTATATGTAAATACATTTAGGTTGGGCATATAGTAGTGTAATTTGAAGATATAATTTTAATTTTGCTAGTTGTTTATGTCACAACTACAGTGTGCTCTTGCCTTACGCAGGGATCGTTCCGGACTCCACCGCCTAAGGCAAGTCCCACGCATGCTTGAGCTCCATTGAAACTAATGGGGCTTGTGCATGCGGCGCACGCACCATTGACTCTTTGTCACGCAGCTTTCAGCATAAGCGTTCCCACGTATAACATATGGCGTGCCCACATATAACACTGGCACTGTATTAGCATTACATTCAGTGCTATATGGGAATTACAATTTACAAGAAACATTAGTGTAAAAAAGCAGTACTAAAGATTCTGTATGGTGTGAAATGAGAAGAAGTCAATAGGGGAAGGTGACACCATGAGTTACCACACCAGGTGACAGTAACCCTAGGAATGCCACTGGGGTATATATACTGTGTGAACTTTGGTTGAGAGGAAATGATTTACATATTAATCTGTAACATGGATCAGGGGAGGTGTTTCCCAGCAGACAATGGCTCACTAATTACATAGACACCCTGAGGCCTGGCCATGCAACAACAGACCAACATGCAGATTGACATGTAAATCGTTTCCTGTCAACCAAGGGTCAAACTGTATATATATCCCACTCACTTCCATGCCAGCGTTCTCTGAAGATGCCAACTACAGATGCTGGCGAAACTGAAACGTCAGGAATAAACCCTTCCAGAACAAGACCACATTACCTGAAAAACCCACAAAAAACTACACAAGTGTAGTTTTGGTTATGAAAGTTACATATGTATATAGATACTAGGTTTTCTCATTCAAAATATTTGTTAGTGGCAGTCATGTCATGGATATATAGAGAGGAAACCCCTGCAGTGGCTACTTAGAAAAGACAGGACCTTCCACTTGCAGATATTTCATATATTCTGTTTACACTGTGTACACTGATGCAATCTCTGTGTACTCTGTATTTTTGGAGACTGCAAGTATGAAATGGATGATGGAGAGGCCACCTCTCTTGATTAGTTCCTTTTATGAGTTAATCAGATGCAATGTGTATAAGATGCACTGTTTGGAATCTACCATGTGATATGATGAAACTTGGAATGGTGGGTAACCTCAAAGTCTGACTCTCCCACATATGGCTGGTTTATGAAATGAACAGGCCATTGAACAAGCAGGACCATTTATTTCTGCCTAGGCTTGAGATGGAAGAACTACCCAAACATGCCTGGTATCTTCTTTTTTTAAAAGTTCTTTTGTCACAAGTCTGAAGCAGTTCCTTTAAAAAAACATTCTTGACTGTGTTTTAATTTTCATAAAATTAATTGGCACTTAAAAAGTGGAATCGGAATTCTAAATACTCTAAATACTGGAGCAGCCACCCCCAAATTGGTGATCTCTAGGTGTGTTGGGCTACAATCTCCATTACACCCATCCAGCGTGGAGTCAAACATATCACCAGTATGGAGAAAGCTGGCTGAGAGAGCATGTGGGATGGCAAGGTGGTCATGACGTCTTACATCCTTTAAATTGGCATTCCCAACTTAGCACCTGAAACTTGCAACATCCCTTTTTAAAACTGCCAATGTAGCATGATATGAACCAGCTATGGCCTGTTGTTTTGGGTCACCTGCCTCCCAAGAAGTAACTGGGCAGCAGACACAGCTGGTTTCACCACCCATCCACACACACTGTTTTCAGTGTTAGTTTTGAAAGACATATTCCCCAGGTTGAAACATGTCAGGCACCGTTTATGATTGAAGTAGAAAGCAGTTTGCTGGAAATGGCCAGCATTGTGATTGTGTCCGCATTCTCCAAACTAACTCAAATGTTTAACCAAACTTTAAAAACTGATTGCAGGGTAATTTCTGGCATTTGACTTTTTCATACTTAAGTTGGCATTTTTGTTTGTGTTGCTGTTTGTATAACAAACATTGGGCTGGATCTCAAGAATGAGGAGTGGAATTCCACTGGCAGAGCAAGGCTTCTCTGACTTCTTCTGCAGCCTTCTTCATCATGTAAAAGTTGACCCTGAAGTCAAAGAATGGTTCACAATGAATGATGCGGGTTGGTGTGTGTGTGTGTGGGAGGTGGATCTAAAGGGTCGAAGGGAGACTTCAGGGACCTGCCCCAGTGCAAACAGAAACAGCTTCTGCTTACACAAGCAGCCCTTTGCTCCAACTCATTTTAAAATGTGCCTATACCAAGTGGTGAATTGCCACAGGCTGAGAGGAAGGATGTGTGTGGACGATGCCATTACATGGAGAAGCCTTGCAAACATGTTGGGTGATGAGTGACTGTTTTCTTAGTGTCTGTTTATCTCACCTGTACTTCTTGCCTTGTCAAAGATTTATTTAGAAATGTTTGTTGAAATTGTTAACTGTAAGATCACACACACACCTTGCAGTGTCCATTGTAAAGCAGGCATCTGTTAACAGATACGCTATGTAATATGATGGAGTTTTAGCCTATTAACATGTTTGTCCAATGTACTTCATTGGTGTCAAGCCATCCTATTGTTCATATGCTCAAATTTATATATTAATTATGATTTGATATTTATATAAATATCAATTTTACCATGGTTTTGCACAGCTGATTTTAGGGAACTAAAAAGTTTTCCCTATTAGCCTTGCCGATTTAAAAAATTTGCTTCTTTTTGAAATGAGAGACAGCACTAGTTTACTTTTTGTGTGTGTGCATATGTGTAATTTTTTTTTAATGCTCTCAAAGTTTGTCTGTATGTGTCTTGGTTTCTAGGTACTGATTTGCAAAGTCTTTACATATTTCATACAGCAGCTTCACCATTCAAAGTATGCTGTCTAAATATGTGCTAAAAATAAAAAAAACCTCTAGCTTGTCTGAAATATTTGCATTATTAATGTTTTGTGTTTTAATCATTAAATCATTCTTGATTACATGTGCCTGTGTTTCAGTACTGTGATATCATAATTGATTTGATTTTGATTTGCAGCTAATGGGAATTCAATGTCTCCATTTTTGCATGAAAAACACTGGTCAGCTTTTGTTTCATTATTCAGTACCAGTCGCTGCCCAGCATTCCTCAAGCAACTCAGCAAAGGGTCAGATGTGTTGCAAGGCAATACATGGCCATGGAAGATGGCTCATCTTTCCTGGTCATAGGTTCCCCATCTTCTCCTCTGGATTTGGGCTACAAAAGTCAAAACAAGGTGTAGCTGTGTAGAGGATAAGCAAACATACATGGTGACATTGCACAGTGCCATTTCTGATCACAGAGCATGTCTGTTAAAGCATCAGTCTTCACTTACAAATCCCTTTCTTTATGAAGCTTAAGCCAGCATGACAGCATTAACTATTAAACTGGCATGTTTATTTTATAATTGAATTTTCCTCAGAACTAAATGAATTCCCTCCATTTTTTTACTGAATTTTCCTTGAAAAAAAGAAATGTATTATTACAGTGCTGGCTATCCTACCCTTTCTCCCCATAGCATTTTTGAATTTGTATTCTTGCAAGCTGACCTATATGAAACGTGGAATTAATTAATGGTAATTAGGTTCTCTCTAGGAATCTCTAGGTTCTTCAGCGTGTCTCTATGGTCTTGCCAAATGTCATGCTTCCCATCCTAATCGTAGAGAGAATACGTCTCTAGGCATTTGTAGGTTGTCTAGTGCAAATCTGCGGTCACTTTACAACAGATGTTGAAAATAGAGTTGCCCTGGGTGACCTAGAGATGTGTGATCTCAATACCAAAAAAATATGCATTTTCCCACTTTCACAGGGGTCCTGTGCCCATAATCCCAGGGAATGTAGAGGATTCACTGTAGAGGAATGAACAGAGGTATTCGTCACAGGCTGCCTTCCAGCATCTACCACAGCAGTGGCATTGTGGGGCTCCCCAGATGTTACTGGACTAAAATTCCCAGTATTCCTTCCTACTGGCTATGGTGGCTAGGGCAGCTGGGAGTTGAAATCCAGCAATATCTGGCATGCTGCATGATCTAGTCCTTGGCCTGGAAGAGCCAATGTTCAGGGAGTGGAGGATTCTGTTCCTGTCTCTTCCAGAACTTGCCTCACATGTTCCAGTAGTTCCACTAGATACACAGTTGGAAACCATGGACTAATCAGTCAATGAAGTCAAATTGGTCTGTTTCTGTTAAATTCATTTCCAGATGGCAAATTCATCACCTTCTAGTATCTTTTGGTTCATTCAGTAGTAACAGGATATGCAGAGTGAAGCCCCATTTCTTCATTTCAAACTATCAACCCTTTCTTAAAATATGCTTTGCCATTATAGTTGGCCCTCTGTATCCACAGTTTGAAAATATTTCATATATTCCAAAAGCAAACCTTGATTTTTCCATTTTATATTTGGGTCACCATTTCACTACACCACTGTATATAATAGAACTTAAGCATCCATGAATTTTGGTATCCATGAGGGTCCTGGAATCAAACCCCAGTGGATACCAAGGTTCCATTGTAATAATGCCCAGGGTTAAAGTGTTGCCATTCCTGCACAGGAAACCCACTGGGTGACCTATGGCAAGTCACATGCTCTCAGCTTCAGGGGAAGGCAATGGCAAAATTCTGCTGAACACATCTTGCCAAGAAAACCCCATGAGGATCACCATAAATCAGAATCAAGGCATACAACAATTCCTGCACACTAACCTACACAATCAGTGACTATGAGGCCCTTTCATACTACACAGTTATAGCACTATGATTCCATCATAACTGCCATGGCAACTTACTATAGAATCCTTGGATCTGCAGTACAATTTTTATTATTATTTTAAATTTGCCTATGTGTAATATATTTGGAACACAGCAATTAGAATGGTCAAGAAGAAGGAGGAAGATAATATATGGTTGTTATTTATGATCAAGTCAACTTTGACTTATGGCAACCATATGAGTGAGAAACCTCCAAGAGCCCTGATCATCAACTAAGGTCTTGCTAATTCAAAGTTGTGGCTTCTTTGGTTGAAGGTACATCTACACTATAGGAAATATGCAGTTTGACACCTCTGAAATTGCCATGGTTCCATCCTATGAATTTAGGGATTTGCAGTTGTAATGTAATATAGTTTATTTGGTCTTTGACCATGGGATTTGCAGTTTTCTGATGCACCAGCTCTTTGGTAAAGAAGGCTAAAGATCTCGTAAAACTACAAATCCCAGGATTCCATGGGATGTATCTACAACATTCAAAGTGGTGTCAAAATGCAATATTTCTACAGTGCACATGCACCCACAATCAATCCACCTGTAATGTGGTCTCCTTATTTTCCCACTACCTTACCACACATTATCCTCTTTGCAGTTGGTCATCTCATGCCCCAAACTATGACAGCCTCAATTTTGTCATCTTTGCTTCTAATGAGAATTCAGGCTCGATAGGGAAATAATGCAGGAGCAGAAATATTAAAGCCAGAATTCGAGGGACAGACTAGCACTGTTACAGAGCAAAGTTGCCCTTCCTTTCTGAGGGAAGCCTTGGTTTCTGAATCTATTTGTACATCTTCAATTGTCTTGACTAAAACACAAATCCTAGAAACCTGGAACATAAATCTTTATGTCAGGTAACACATTCTGCAGTGTATTAAGTAGATGCAGCCATCTCTATTGATCAGAAACTGTTTTTGTTGTTTTGGAAGGCCCAGGGATTAGTAAAACCCTGGTTACAGTATACACCACTTCTGTTCCTTCCCACTGTCTTGCCTAGGTTTTTGTCCATGGACAACAAGCAGACAAATCCTGCACTGGTCTGCCATGCTTATTTGCATATATAATTTTAAAAAGTGGACAAAGTTGAACACATATCTGCATATCAATGGAAATATAGTGTTACATTGAAGGAAATAATAGTGCCACTTTATTCTGCTTTGGTCAGATCTCACCTAGAATACTGTGTCCAGTTCTGGGCATCATAATTCAAAAAGGATGTTGACAAGCTGGAGCATGTCCAAAGGAGGGTGACCAAAATGGTGAAAGGTCTGGAAACCAGGCTCAGTGAGGGGAGACTTAGGGAGCTGGGTATGTTTAGCCTGGAGAAGAAAAAGTTAAAAGGTGTGAAAAGATAGCCATGTTTAAATATTTGAAGGGATGTCACACTGAGGATGAAGCAAGCTTGTTTCCTGCATGACAGTGGGTTGAACTGGATGGCCCTTGAGGTCTCTTCCAACTCTATGGAGATTATCACACGAGGGATGGAACGTCATTGTCCCATTCTTCCCGCCTGGTCATGGGAAGGACTTTCACACTTGACCCACATTTGACCCAGCAGGAAATGCAAGTGCAAGTGATTGTACAAATCACGTTCACACTGCAGCCATCTGAAAAGCACTTTCAGACATCATTTGCAGTCTTTAGTATTAACAGCTTAACCTGTTAATATCATTATGGCTGAAAACACTTTTCAACTGGGCTGCAGTAGAAAAGTGATTTGCACAATCACTTTCACTTGGGTCATGGACGGGATAAGGACGGAAAAGCGATCCCATCCCTATCCCTTCCTCCATGTGATAATCTCCAAGGATTCTATTAACAGAGTGAAATGCCTGTTCTGACTACTATTAAGATCCTAATTGTCAATTGTCAAATTAGAGTCCCCTGCTCGCCCCTTTTATCCTTTTTGAACTTTAAAGTGGGTTTAAACTAGACAGTCCTTCAAACAGAGGACTATACCTGGGCAGTGTTTCAAACTGAGGAGTGTCCTCTGTAAAGTAATACACAGGACCACCCTATTCGTCGATCCACAGAATGTTAAGAAAAGATAATTGCAGAGTTGTAGTCCAACACTTAAATCACTATGCCACACTGGCCAACCAAATCCACTTCACTTCCGGGCTGTCATAGCAAAAAATGTGGAAAAATCAAAGGCAGATGGACATTTCTGCAAAAGGCTGTATAAATGTGGAAATGAAAGTCCAACTGAGGCATCTGAAGACTGATCAGCATTTGCTTATGTGCCTTTTGGCAGGAATAGGAATTGTGCAGCCCTCTAGATGTTGTGGGACTGTAAATTCCTGCGATCCTATCCAGTATACCCAAGAGAGGAATGCTAGGAGTAACAGTTTAACAACATCTAGAGGACTGCATCATTCCCACCTCTACTTTACCCTTGGGCATTGCTTGCTTGCTTGCTTGCCTGCCTGCTTGCTTGCTTGCTTTCAGAGAAAAATTATAAGATAATGTTGGGAAAGAAGCTTTCACCTGAAGTCCAGCACCACCTCCGCTCTCCTGTTAGAGTTTTTTACCTTCCCTCCTTTGGTTTAAGATAATATTCTCAAAATTTAAGGGATAGTCTCCATAAGAAGTCTTTTAAGGGACACTTTTCAGACCAGCCCTCCCTTTTTTCCTTCCAATTTAGCCCAAGACATTTTGCTGCCTGTGGAGGAACAGCAAATCATGCCCCTCGCCCATCCGCTCATCAAAAATCTCTTTAATATTACACAGTGATCCCTCTTGAACTATAGCTGAAGGGTAGGGTATTAATACTGTAAATAAAAAATGAATTTTTTAAAAAAACCCTGGGGACTGGATTGTTGCTTAAGAATTCTAGCTTTTCGGGGATGTTGATTTATTTTTCTCTTGTGGTTGTTGGGAAACCTGTCTTGAGTTTTTCCAAAATTTCCTGAAAGAAGAGCTCTCCTCCTCCTCCTCCTCCTCCTCCTGCAAACAGAAGGGCTGTCATCAATTATTTGCAAGGTAACTGTTTTGATATGCCCTTGTAAGTGTTCTCTTTGTTGCTGACAACCAGAATATAATGTCCCCTGACAAGGCAGGGAAGAAATATCTCCTTGCTGTCTCACCAAGCAAACACTTTTGCATGTGGTAGCCACTCCCATGGAAAACTGGGGAAGAGTAATAGTTCAATTTCTTCTTTCTACTAGAGGAGTCTTTTAATGTTAGCACTGTTGTGTGCCTTCAAATAATTTCTGACATTTTGCAAAACAATGAATTTTAAAGGCAGAATGCGGCGTAAAAGTTTGCAAGGGAAATAAATCAGGCCAAAGGCACCTTTCATTTATTTGCTTCCTTTTGCTCCTGAATCAAACTTATTGTTGAAGTGTGGTAAGGAACGGGTTTCAGTGAAAGTCTTGGCTTCCTTTTGTCTTGGAGACAGCTGTTGAAGGACAGGGCAACTGGGAAGGCAGAAACTGGCTGATGGGAAGATTCTAAAAAGGCCAGTGATAGGGCCCAAGAACTTTCAAGACGCCACCTGCTTGGAAACCAGTTAGGGCACTTGTGAAAAATGGAAGAAAGGAGAGAGGAGAATGTAATACATAAATAAACGGAGCACAGTTTGCTTCTGCAGCTGCCAGCAAAAGGAAATTGTGGAGTCCAGA